>NW_015560626.1:122525-134725 GCF_001515605.1 Sinocyclocheilus anshuiensis | reverse complement strand
TATCTCTTTGGATTTGAGACTTTAGTCTTTGCAACTTTACAGATCTTCTTTATGCACCAAGAGCTTGTAACACTCCGAAGAGAAAGGAAAAATTGAAAACGCATCATTTGACCCCTTTAACTGTCTCGCACAACAGCATCAGCTGATCTAGGGCCAGGTCTACCTCTTAGACAAGTGTGATGTATACCAGATTGAGAACAGAGTTGCTGATTCTAGTTCAGTCGACTGAAATCCATGTCGCAATCAGTCTTTCAGCAGCAGACGCGTTCTTGTAATCCGCCGTTTTTATTTGTTGGTCTGTGTAGACTGTGTAGTCTGTTCTGTGTGTATGTGCTGTACATGTGGAAGAATTGACAATAAAGCAGACTTGACTTGACTTGACTTGTACAAATGCATGAGCAATGCATTTTTAAGACGCTCTGAAAATTAAAAGTAGTTGTTGTTAGAAATACGCCTTTCGACAATCCGACAGAATAAAATGTGTTTGCACTAAATCAAATAGAAACTCCAGCACTATCGGCATATTCTGAAATGCTTGCAACAGAGGTCACTGTCTGTGCCTCAATGTGATTGGCTGCTGCCTGCAGCGTTTAAAATCTGCCGAATGAAGGTAGTAGAAGAAGAAGTACAAATATATATGCGTTACTTGCTGTTTCTTTGTCATTATTTGTGATGTTTTTGTATCTGTAAGTATTTGACATTTACATTTAATCTTTTATGACAATGACAGTTTATTTATATAGCACAATTAATTACAACTTCCGTTGACCAATGTGCTTTCCAGCAAGTCATCAAAAACAGAAAAACACACAGAAAACAAACAAAAAAGTTATAAAATCATACAAATATCCCATCAGCCATTCGCTTTAAAGAATAAAAAAGTTTTAGTATTTTATAGTACAAATAGTATTTTCTAATACTTTATGTATCCAATAATATTTATATAAAAATACATTTGTTTTTATATTTTGAAAATAATACACCTAATTCAGTACAATTAAACAGTATATCTAATAAAGTGAAAAAGAAGATAATTTTCAGTACTGTTTTATTATTAACTTTTTTAAACTATTTTACTTGTATTTTTGCTTTGTTATTTTATTTTTATTTTTTATTTTTTTTAGTATGAACCAAATGCTGGACTCTGTAATAAAGCCAAATAGAAGATATTAATATTACTTTATTATTAACTTAATTAAGGTACTTATTTTATTTTTATTTACTTTATTTGATTAGGTTTTATAAAGAAAAGAAATGCTATGTGTACAAAGTAAATATGACATTCCATCATGAATTCAATTCAATTTTATTTTGCTTTTGTATTTACCTCTTGTCTAATATTAATAAACAAACACAACATTTGTGTATTATAATAAACATAAATGTGTATATGTAGTAGCCTATAATAACGTTCAGTTCTGGTATACTGCCACATAAACTGCCTATTCAGCATTTTGTCTTCTTGCATCCCAAGAAGCATCTGAAGTTTCTCCTAAAAACAGTTTCCAGACTCATTCCACAAGGAGCCACAATGCAGAGAAGTGATCTGATAAAAAAAAATCAAGATCCCACTCTGAAATCAAGACAAAAAATGTCCCACTGATTAAGAAAGATTTTTGAATGCTGATGTGGTTGTCATGTCTGAGTATTAACATCCTTAAAAAAAGTATTTTAGTCATCTTGACAGACACTGATGGCATAACACGATCTTCTTATGTGCCTGAAGCTCCAAATGTTCAAGGCTATATACAGATTGCCTTGTAACACACACACTGGACCTTAAAATAGCAGTAAATATGTGTGATCTAACATACACATATTAATGAGCATATCTCCTGCTATCCTGCTCTGTCAACACACAACTGATTGTGCAGGAGTGTCTCTGTGGAGTTCCTGGAACAAAAATTCAGGTTAATAAAAGACTCAGACCTTCGGCTGAAGCCTGACCGCTGCATAATTAGCATGCAGTGTGCTGTATCTATGGCAACCGCAGAGACAAGCTAAATGAGATGTTACTGGCCCTGACAATATCAACACATTCTTTTCTATTAGTGCTCACATAAGCAATAGAACTGGTATGGGTGAAAAGCTTTCAAAGGAAGCTTTGCTTTATATGGCCAATAACCTCAACTATATATCTTATATCCACTGTTTTTCCTATTTTTCAACGATATGCTTATTTTCCCACACACTTTTCAAACCTCCGGTCAAGGTGGGAGGACATCCTGATGGCAAAAGCAGGAGACAGACGGGTGTATGAGAAGGCCATAGGTGGACAGGACTCATTATAAAAACACCAGGGGTGATGGACACCATCCTGAATGCTTCATATTAATGCTTGTAATATAGTCTGTATATAAATAGGATGTGCTAAAACGAACCTGAAACAGCGTCAGCTCGTGTGCATCGCTTCCGTGAAAATTTCTAAAATGGTCACTGTCAAAAAAATAAGTGGAAAGCTGGAAAAGCATGTCTTTACATCATGTGCACATTCCTGCTGGATGATGATCAATTAACTAAATAATTTAACTAATAAAATATATATTAACATATACATTATATTATATAAAATGTAAAAAAAAAAGACATATTCCTGAAATACAGTGGTGTGAAAAAGTGTTGGCCCCCTTCCTGATTTCTTAGGTTCAAAATTTTTGTTTCATTTTATAGACATATTAGAGGTAAAGTTTCGTATAAAAGGGATTTTGAAGATTTCTTTCTATCACTCCATTAATTTAAAATGTTATTTTATTATATTTTATTAGTTGCATGCATGCAAAAAAACTTGGGACTAAAATGTTACATAAATTATTAGAATGATAGACAATTTTTAAAAATAATTTTGGCCTTTAAAGATAAGTACTGCACTTGACATTTATAGATTAAACACACACACACACACACACACACACACACATAAATGGGTATTTGGGATGTTTTCGTTATGGAAGTTATGGAAGCAAAATAACCCCTAAATCAAAATTAGATTCTAACTAGAACAAGAACTGGTGACTCAAATTGAACAGAATCAAAATTAAATGCAGCATAGTGATTATGTAAAAACTGCCAAGTTATCCTTTTAATTATTGAAGAAAATAACTTATGCAGCAGATGGTCAGACTAATGTGCTCTTTGTGATCCGGCAAAAATGAATGCAGACGTCTCTGGTTGAGTGAGATGAGACGCACCCAGGATTAATCAGTATGGCTTGAATTTTGGCTATACTCATTTAAACAGAGAGCAGTTTGAGGACAGGAGACTTGGAGTAAAAAAAAACAGTGGCTCTCCACCCACATATGACTCATTAATATCAGCCAAATCCATAAAGTATATGGCTGAAAACAATGAAGAGGCGTGCAGGAAGAGGATGGAGTGAAAGAAGCAATGTTTAACTCATCACAGAAAGCTTCAGATGTGATTTACCTTGCGGATTTACAACTCTGAGCATGAGATTGCTTGAATATCATCACTGGATATGAGTGGTAACATATGAGCTGAAGTGTGGAGTAGTCTGAGCACGTCAGCGTTTTCAAGTTGTTTCAAAGTGTCTTTGAATTAAGTGGTGAAATTATTGCCAGAAGGAGATAGTTCAGCTAACATGTTGAATCCTGCTCTCCACGCAAGCTTATTAAATAAGTTCAACCAGTGGGCAGATATTCACCTAATAATATGAGATTTTGCAGTGACTTATATAGACTACCTTATTTATGACCCTGGAACACAAAACCAGTCAACAGTCGCACGGGTATATTTGTAGCAATAGCCAACAATGTATAGGTCAAAATGATCGATTATTCTTTTATGCCAAAAATCATTAGGATATTAAGTAAAGATCATGTTCCATGAAGATATTTAGTAAATTTCTTACCGTAAATATATCAAAACTTAATTTTTGATTAGTAGTATGCATTGCTAAGAACTTAATTTGGACAAGTTTAGGTGATTTTCTCAATACACTGAAAAAAAAAAATGATTCACTGAATTTATTATTTTTTTAAGGTAAGTGTTTGCAATAAATTTATTTTAGCTACATTTAAATTTGTTTATTTAAATATAGCTCAAATAAATTGATTGCAACCACATTTAAATTTTTATTTATTTAAATGTAGCTAAAATAAATTGATTGCAACCACTTACATTACATTTTTTTTTGTAAATTCAATGAATCATTTTTTTCAGTGTATTTCGATTCCAGATTTCGGCCAAATATTGTCCTATCCTAACAAACCATACATCAATGAAAGCTTATTTATTCAGCTTTCAGATGGTATAAATCTAAAACAATGACCCTTATGACTGGTTTTGTGCATGGTCCAGGGTCACATTTTGCAACGTGCAAGTAAACTTTTTTTTGTGTGTGCGTGACTTCCGATTCATTTAGCTGCTAACAGCAAACGGTATTTGCGCTACAATCCGGTGTGTTTATGATTATGATGACGGATTAAAGTGATATGATAAAAATACCAGCATACTGTTTTCGTACAGGTAAAATAACTGTAGGCAAACACCGGAACAACTTTCTTACGTTAAAAATAAGGTGGATACGTTTCAATAATAATAATGCTTTTCAGAAGATTCATACTTTTTATTTAGGCTTATGGTTAGTTTGCAATTTGGCAGTTTAATTGCATATATATGTAGGCCTAATATAGCATTTACCTGAAGAAATGACTGTAGAGTTATTGCAAGAGCTTATTTTTTAACTTTATAACAATAGTGTAGGGGATTTTTCATATATTTTACATTTCTCTCACTACACTACTTTTTACCTAACCACATTTCATTAATCGTTCTCAGTTCGTTATTTAGAAGAGAAGAAACGTCTCAGGTTACATATGTAACCATGGTTCCCTGAGTAGGGAACGAGACACTGCGTCCTCTAGGGGTGGCTATGGAGAACGCCCACGACGAGGCGTTCCCCATAGCGACCCCTAGAGGACGCAGTTCGAAGTTCCCATGAAAGGGAACCGACGCGATAGCTATGTCTGATTCGTGAACGAATTGTTCTTTTGAACAGACTCCTTTCAATGTGCCGAGTGAACCGGTTCATGAATCAAGTAGATGATATTTGTGAATTCGACTCATCCAATTGATTTGATCATCCGTTCGAAGCGAGTCTCAAGTTAACTGTTCGCTGAGTTGGTATTGTTCGACTCAAAATGAGCCAAGAACCGGAAATAATATTTTCCTCAAGATAAATTCATTCCTAACAATATTGCGCGTTAACCTATTTAAACGATTAAAAATAATAAAAGGTGGTTATTGATATCCAAACACTTTTAAAAATAGGAACAGTATAGGAATCTAAAATAAGTATTTAGTTTTACTGGAGAAATATTTCATCAGGGTATCTGTACTTTAACTTCATCCAACTCTGCTTATGAGTCTCATTTTGTTTGTTTGTCAAAGAACTGCTCCTTTTAAAGTTTCTTAAGAGGTTCAAAGATGGTTCTAGACCAGGGCTGCCCAAACTCGGTCCTGGAGGGCCGGTGTCCTGAAGAGTTTAGCTCCAACCCCAATTAAACACACCTGAAGCAGCTAATCAAGCTCTTACTAGGCATACTAGAAACTTGAAGGCAGGTGTGTTGAGGCAAGTTGGAGCTAAACTCTGCAGGACACCAGCCCTCCAGGACCGAGTTTGGGCACCCCTGTTCTAGACTCTATTGTGCTACTGTAACACATCACAGCCTTCATTTTGCGCTCATATCTCCCCAGACAGTATCAGCACAGCTTTTTAAGTCAGCCAAAAAGCTGGGCTCCATTCCGAGCATACGCCTTCAAACCATTAACCAACTTTCTCTAAACAGACATCATGAATATTCAAGTTACGTTTTAGGGCAAGAGGCTTCATATTGCACAGATCTGAGATGAACATACGGTTTCAGGCAGAAGGAAAGGGACGGAGGGGTAAAACAATTTGGGTCTAATGGATTTGGGATGTGCGTACATTCATCTAGTCAGGTGACAGAGCTGTGTGTCAGTGTCATGCTCTGAAAATGTTGATCAAATTGAGGATGATGCATACCCATTTAAATTCCACAGCAGCTGGCGCTTCGTTCCCACAGCCAGCCTCCTCTAAATCACAGGATTTGACCATCTGTGGAAGATGGCGGGAGAAGCACTGAACAGATGTTGGTTATTATAAGGGAATTCATGTAATCAGAATGGGGAAACAGATCGCAGTCTGCGGTTAGCAGAAGCCTGTATACTGTACCCTCACTTTTTGGCACCAAAATACTATACAGTTACGTATACTCAAGGACAAAGTCACTGCTAGTATTATTGTGAATGATATGATTAAGAGAACCAAATTACAAACGAGTAGTTTCACTTTGAAACAAGAGTCGCAAACTTTTTTCCCCCCAAATGATGTATTTTGCGTTACAAATTTGTTTACCAAAAAAAAATTTGATAAATGAATATATATATATCTATATATATTAATTTTTCAATTTTCATTTTAGCAGCAACAATGCATTGTTCCCGTGAGATTTAAAAATGCCATTAATTAATATTTAAATATTGCCAATATTAAAATGAAAAGGCAAATGTTAAAATGAAATTGAACATTTAGGTTTTATTTTTCATAATTTAATTTAATTTAGCATAAACTACCTTTCAGTAACTGCTGGTCCATAAATAGGGTTTGGATGTAACATCACCCTATAAATGGTTAAAAATGGCACCTAAGTTTGATATGTTTGGTTTATTTCCATCTTTTAAAACCCAAACAGAAAACATTCAATATGACTGATCAAATTGCATTATGATCTGCATGTGAATTAACGTTTAAAACTTTTTTTTGCACATCCATAATCTATTGCGTCTTTCTTCTGTTTTTCTTGTGCTGGTATCTTATCAGAACCCAGAGCAGATTCCAGAGACTCCCATAAAGAGAAGCAAAATATGCCCTTATTATGAGATCTTCCTCCAACTTAGTTCTTATCTCACAGACAGAAGGTTCAAGAAACACCGCAGTCCTTTATGCTTTATGATTTCAGAATAAATGCCAAAGGAAACAAAAACATTCAATACAACAGGCAGTTTTCAACTCCTTTAATGGTTCAGTTGGTATAGATTTTGGACGCATTTAAGTCAAGGGATGAGGTCGACGGCCATATGGCATAAAACAACCATTCAATTGAATTTTTAAACCATAAAAAAAGACAAATTCACATTAAATAGTTTAACAGCTCAAGCGAGTACGAACGACATGAAGTGAAGTCAATGAATTAAACAAGAATCCAGAGTGACATTCAATGGATGCAAAGCTCAAAGGCCACAAACCCAACCTGAAATGAGTGCATGTAAGACATGATTGTATGCTTCTGATGTTAAAAAAAAAACAATGCATAGACAAAATAAAGATTTACAGTTAAAAAGAAATCAGATGCATGTTCCTGTCAAAATGCAGCTGTCACATGGACAAGTAGTCTTGATGACTGAAGACATTCAATCAAATACTACTTATTGCTGATATTAGCGAGAACTATAAAAGCCATTTTCAAAGGACTTACATCCACAGATTAAAAAGAGGTGTACATTGATGTTTAATGCAGCAAGGCTCTTTAGAGCTAGTGACCATTAGAGCTACTTGAACATACACCAGAGACCACAATGCAGGCATGCGTCATTTCAAAACACTAAGATACAATAATTATGTTAAGCAAGTTAACAAAACATGAATACACATTAAATACTGAACATGAACTAATGTTACCAAAAAGGTCAGAGGCCAAAACACAAAACTGATTTAATTGAACTCCTAATAGAAAAAAGGTTTTGTTTTCATTAAGTTGTCGCAAGAACATTAAGCGTCCTCTGAATTCACACAAGCTTACCAAAAAGGTCAGAGGCCAAAACACAAAACTGATTTAATTGAACTCCTAATAGAAAAAAAGGTTTTGTTTTCATTAAGTTGTCGCAAGAACGTTAAGCGTCCTCTGAATTCACACAAGCTTATATTCATCCTCGACTTCAATTAGAATAACTAAAAACGTGTGTTTGACTAGCACCACTGAATCAAACGGTCAAATATATGGCACGTCCTGTTACAACGCTTAAGGCTGAGGCTTTCCATTTGATGTGTAAATTTGTCGTTATTTCTAAAATCCTAAATTCATTTCCTAAAATCATTTGTATTAAAACGTGGTTACAAATCAGAATTGAAGTTTAAAAGGGGTCTGTGTTTGTCTACATTTTAAGACATTGAAAAAATAAATAAGGACCTAAGACATTCATTAGATACCTTTAGAAATATTTTACGTAAAAACACAGTTGGCACAACTCGTTCACTTTTCTACTTTTTTCTCACGTTCTGTACAAAAAAGCATTGAAATTTCACATGAATCCAAACATCGAAAAAAGAGATCATGAAACATCAGGTCATTTGTGTACATCGTTCTGTGAGTGTGTGCTTGTGTACAGACCTCATCCGTTTTGACAATTCGGTATCCTCCACAACAACATTAATGTTATTTTGATGAAATTACGACGCGAATGACTACTAAACAATCAAAAACCCTGAAAACAATAAAGTAAACAAACAAAAAATAGTCTACCTGCAGGATCCTGTGGACAATTAAAACAAGAAACTACATACACACAAAAAGAAAATCGTCTGTAATAACATAACCCATAAGGCGATTTATATTCTTTCGTAGTTTGACCAGACAAATGAAGCTCTTGGTCCATGAAGTCTCTCATGGGAACAAATATAAAACGCCATTTATGGAAGGATGATGCAAAAATGAAACTTAAAAACCCAAATCGAATTTTTACCCGCCAGGACTCTTTCAGACTCATTTGCTAGAAGTCATCAGGTAGTGTGGCCGCAGGGCCCGATAGTGTAACAGTTAGTGTGAGGAAGAAGAGGGGAATGGGGAAGAGAAGGGAAGTGGGGCAACTGGCATGCAGCAGAGCCCCGCCCCTCTCTCGTCTCAGGCTCCGCCCTCTCCATCAGTCAGCTGTGTTGTGTGTTCAGCTGAAGTGACTCGACATGGCGCGAGGTCACTGTCTCCTGTCCTCGGTCTCTGATCTTGAAAAGGCCATCACCACATCCTCAGCTCCTGGGAAAAGGACAAAACAATATTTTAGATTGGCATCAGATATATTCACAGATTATATCCAATAAATAAATAAAGTTTATGATTATTATTTTACACTTTTTTACAATTCTATACAGAATTTTACATAAATATTTTATTACACATTTTTAAGCAACTGTATAAAGATATTTTCAGTATGAAATAAAGAAAATTATAAATAAATGAAATAATTCGTGCTCTGAGAAGACTGCTTATTTCAAGACTATTCGTACTGCACAAAATACTGCATGTAAGAACATAAATGCAGCCACTCTCCAAGCTATTATCCTTAACAGCTTTATTAGGTCAGGAAAATGTAATCTTCACAACAGAGCAAATTACGTGAGCTCGTTCAGTGGCACCGAACGTTATTATAATGGCTGAAGAGCAAACAGGCTGTGTGGTGTGTAATTAAACTCAGACAATGCCTTACAAGTGTCTGCCTTACAAACACTCCAGATAGAAAAATTACAGTAACACTGGGGTAAATAAAAAAAATAATCATCATCTGGGGCTATGTTCGGATTCTGAATGGAGGCATAATGCATACTGTGCAGTATACACTGAATACTTCATATTATTATTTTTTTATAGTATGCAAAACATGCACACAATATGCAATGGTAAACATTTAGAACAGTACAATGTAGTACATCTGCTGTTCACTTAATTCTAAAAATGTCTGCATCTGGTTTATTTTGTATTATTTACTTATAGTGTCTTAAAATGTCTTAATTACTGAGATTCTGATTAAATAAGTCAAGCGCATTAAAGCATTTCACAAGCAACCCCAAACTCATGGGTTTAAGTCTTACTGAATGCACGAACAGCTGAAATGCATCAATTAAAAATCGTATGTAAAAGTATTATGAAAGCTGTTGCTCAATGCAGTGGGTCATCTGGGTATTCAGTACATATAGTAACTTAGCAGTATCCTACTTTGAACATTGCCAATGTATCTAAGGTCTGTTGTAAAGATGAGCCTTCTTTAAACATCACTGACCCTGCTGACCCCTCAAATCAATATTTCACACATTCATACTCCTGCTGCCCTGATCTCTGACCTGGAGAACTGGATGTTCATGAGTCCATTCATTAGAGTCAAACTAGTCCATATTAATAATGAACACAGAGCAGGTACCTATAGCCCTCAGTTTGTTCACATAAACAGCTTAACGTCAGGGTCAAATCAGCTTCTGCTTTTGTAGCATGCGGCATGAGACCGCACTGCTTGGGGTTTTCTGTGCCACACTAAATGCATCTAAAAGCCTCTATAAACCAAGTCTACTAGTGTCCATATCTGAAATACGGACTCTGGGAAAACAAACACTGCGAGAGATGTCCTCTAAAGACATGAAAATGTCACCGGTGGGTTGCGGGAAGTCTGCGGGCGTTTGTGATTTTAGTCAGGTTCGAGGCAGATTCTAAGCGAGGGAAGGCACTAATCAATTACAATCCTGAATTAACGATCCCATCAGGGGAAGGAAAACAAACCCCTGCGAACCAGGTAAACAGGATTTGTAGGTCCAGCTGTCCCAAGATGAACACGGATTAATAACAATACCACAAATGTGTAAACACAACATAAACAGCAAAACCTTGAGCTCTGGCTGGATTATTTTGAAGGTCGTAGAGGAATTGCTGCACAGGAAGTGCTGATGTTTCTTGGTGATGTAGCCCAATATCTTACACTATGTTTGGCAATCCAGTGTTTTAGCTATGGAGCTAATTTTTTATTCTAAACAGGTTTGAAGGAAAGTAGTGTTTTGACTGTCCTAGTCAAAGCTTAATAAGCAGAAAAGCAGAATGTCGGCATGTTAATTTCCTCTGCCTTTCATGTACCCTAGCCAACAAATTCAGACATACCACTTCCTCTACATAAAATGACCAGTTTAATTCTCCAGGAGTTTAAGATACTCTGTCTAACCATCAAAATGTAAAAGACATGCACTCAACATCAAAGGTGTCCTTTGTACTTCACTGAAGGCTAGTGTATTTTGATGATGCTCTTTACTTTGCTGCAGAGTTTTGCAATATTAGGATATTAAAATATAACTTAATGAAAAATATACTGAAAAGTACTGCACTGAAAACCACAAACCACTCAAATTTTAAACAAAAGCAGTACAGGTCAAGAATAAGAAGAATCTTTTTATAATATTACCGCCCCTTAATCTGCAAGTTTCCACCCACGGCGCCGTCATTTTGATTTCACAAGCGACAACGGTGTACCAGTTCTAACACCATGACCAAAGTTCGAGCAAAGGATGCTAACTGTTCTGTCTTTGGCTGCATCGTCGAACACATTACACTGTTTAGAGTCCCAGCCTCAGAGGAGACACGAGAGCAGTGGATTTATTGATTTATTTACTGTATATTACGCTGCTGCCACACAGATCAAATATAAACATGAGATTTCTTTCCCAGCTGTTTATCTTCACAGACATAACCTATTTATAACTCACGAGTTTTTTAACAAACTTGTGTGTTTTTGACAGTTTAAGCACACAATAAGACATGAAAACCAAATCAAAACCAAACAGATGTTTTTTAACAAAATATCTGAGGAATGAGCTGTAAAGGCACAGCCCTATTCTGGAAAAGGGGGCGGGGATCAGCAGTACATTTGCATTTAAAGAGACATGAGCGAAAACAGCGTGTTTCTGCTTCCAATCAAAATAGGCACTTTCAAAATTATATAATAAATGATCTCTGGGGTATTTTGAGCTGAAACTTTACAGACACATTCTGGGGACACCTGAGACTTATATTACATATTGTAAAAAGGGGCATAATAGGTCTCCTTTAAACAGTAAGTAATTACATAAATAAACAAATAAATAAAAGGCTAATCTTTTAATGGTAAAGGCCTCTAACATTAACACTCAAATGACGATACTTTTATTAACAGTCTTATTAACGAAACGAGCGATCTCATATGTAAGCATATGCATATGAAAAATAATGCGATCATCAACACTAACCGCATATAAATGAAAACTGCCTAAAGTTACAGAGGGAAATGTCAATCCAGAAACTGGTAAAGGCCTGTGCAAGCTTTGGGAGTACTGATGGAAGCCATCTACTGCATCTTTGCTTTAATAATATTATGGA
>NW_015560626.1:121129-122443 GCF_001515605.1 Sinocyclocheilus anshuiensis | reverse complement strand
AAGAGTTAACTACGGAGGATAAGAACAGTGACTTTTCATCTTTCTGGTAAAAACAAAACAGAAGCTTTAGCATAGAGAGGCAGCTTCAGACGAGAGTGTTAGCACCTTACTGAAAACACTGAAGGTTCACACCCTTTTCACAAGCTGTATGCTGTCTGATTCTACTGAAAGTCCAATTTCAGTCCTTCTGATGCTTTATCTTATAGCAAAATAAAATAAAAGCCCCACAGACTTGTATTTTTATACTTTTTAGGAAATGTCTCTGCATAAACTGAAATAGGAATAAAAAATACACCCAGTTTACACGTTAAAAGAGGAAAGACTACTGTATAGACAATAAACATGACGCAAACCCAAAGAAAACCAAACTGTGATGATGAAAATGAGACTGCGGCTACTAAACCATCAACAGCATGTCTTTGATCCTGTATAATTTTTTTAAGGTTGCATAATGCTTGCGTAACAGCCTGATCATGGTAAGGAGGGGTCAAAGACAAAGACGAGGCTTTAAAGCCACTGACAGGCTGCTCTCAAAATCCTCACAGTTAAACTGAATGTGCATTTAAGCGGAAGGGAGGATGGAGAGACCGTGGATGAAAATGTCGCTCTCCATCTTCCAGCTGCCTTGGTTCTGGTGGAGCCGCTCCCTGCGACGCACGCTGTGTCACAGGAGCACAAGCCAACGTGCCGCAGACGTCAGAGCCCCCATGAGCCGTCACCTAGCAACAGCTCAGAATCAGATTGCATCACAATCCGGCACGCAGCAAACATCTATGAACAAACAGCAGCTGTCTGCATCTCCAATACTGCCCTGTTCAACCTCTAACAACAACACACTCATCGCAATCCATAATCATATGACAAAACACCTGTGGTCCATGATACTGAAGTGACAGCAGTTTTAGGTGAGATTTCTGATACTTACTTTATTACACTAAATATGACATATGATTACATGATTAAATGCCAAAGGGGCACAATCAGTAAGTTTTCATTACTAAAAAAGTTGTACAAAGTAATTAGATAATAATAAAATTAATATAATATATTAATAAAAATAATAAATAAAAAGCTGCTTTATTTTACATGGATATATATATATATACACATATATATATATATATATACAGCGGCTATTTGAGCGCAAATAGCAATAGATGCTATTTACACTGTGAAAATAGCATATTTTCTTAGCGACAGATGCGATTTACACTAATGGCGCTTTTCCACTGCATGGTACAGCACGGTACGGTTCACTTTTGGGGGGTTTTCCACTGGGTACAGTACCTGGTACCTGGTACTTTTTTTAGTACC
>NW_015560626.1:120220-120829 GCF_001515605.1 Sinocyclocheilus anshuiensis | reverse complement strand
TCCCACCCACTCTAAAGCGATACTAAACTGCAGTGGAAACGCAAACCGAGCCGAGCCGTGCCGTGTCGTACTGAGCCGTGCCGAGCAGAGTCGTACCACGCAGTGGAAAAGCGCCATAAGTGAAAATAGCAATAGTTTTTTATTACACTAAGTGAAAATAGTATTCTTTTAGCAATATGTTATTTACACTAAGTGCAAACAGCTATAGATTGTATTTACACTGTTAAAATAGCTGCATTTTCTGCTATTTCTGCTAATTATTGCAAATAGTGGCACCTCAAATTGTCTGCACCTCAGTATTGTAGTACATTATAAAACAGTATGCAATAACTTTTTGAGTGTAAATTTTAATTTTAATTCAAATTATTAAATGGATGCCACCTTATTGGGACAATATAAGCCCTCCCTACACCTACCCTAACCCCATCCGATACTTTATTTCAACTTTTCGATTATTTCCTTTATTTTTATTGAAAATAAATGCCTTTCTGGTGTGATATGCGATTTGAAAAGGGAGAAAAAAGTTATATATATTATATATATATATACAGGTGCATCTCAATAAATTAGAATGTTGTGGAAAAGTTCATTTATTTCAGTAATTCAACT
>NW_015560626.1:115809-119774 GCF_001515605.1 Sinocyclocheilus anshuiensis | reverse complement strand
TATATATATATACATACATACATATACATACATGTACACACATACACACACGTCTGGTTTGCTATCCTTGTGGGGACTCTCCATAGGCGTAATGGTTTTTATACAGTACAGACCATATATTCTATTGCCCTACACCAACCCTACACCTAAACCTACCCCTTACAGGAAACTTTGTGCATTTTTAGATTTTCGAAAAACTTCATTCTGTGTGATTTATTAGCTTGTTTACCCGTAGGGACCTCAATTTAGGTCCCCACCGTGACACGAGTCCCCATAAGTCTGTGTGTATTCAGGTTTAAGTCCCCACCAGAATAGAAAAACAGGTACACACACACACACACACACACACAAACACACAAAGTAAAAGTAGAAAACTAAAAATTATTTGGTAACACTTTACAGTAAGGTTCCATTTGTTAACATTAGTCAACTACATTAAGGAATATGAATGAAAAACACTTCGAAAGCATTTTTTTTTTAAACTTTGTTAATTTTTTAACATTACTTCAACATCTATTTTATTCCAATATTTACTAATACATCATTAAAATTAAAAGTTTTATCTGCCAATATTATGTAATGTTAACTTCACATTACCTAAATAAATAATGGACCTAATTGTAAAGTGGTACCAGTAAGTTAAAGTTAAATGTACTGTTTAGTTTAACTTTAAACTAAACTTAACTAAAAATGAATTAAATAAACAATAATCACTCAGGAAATATTAAACAAAAAAGAAAACTGAAAAGACAAAAAATAAAACAGAAAAAAATAAATAAAAAATTATTTCTACAGTGGCATTAAACACTGGCATTAAAAAAGGGCACCTTTAAATAAAAATAAAAAAAGTCCTGTTTAACAGCTGTTAACTTCACATTACCTAAATAAATAATGGACCTAATTGTAAAGTGGTACCAGTAAGTTAAAGTTAAATGTACTGTTTAGTTTAACTTTAAACTAAACTTAACTAAAAATGAATTAAATAAACAATAATCACTCAGGAAATATTAAACAAAAAAGAAAACTGAAAAGACAAAAAATCAAACAGAAAAAAATAAATAAAAAATTATTTCTACAGTGGCATTAAACACTGGCATTAAAAAAGGGCACCTTTAAATAAAAACAAAAAAAGTCCTGTTTAACAGCTGTAGTAAAACAGACTGTTTAACCCACATGTACGAATCATCTGATAATAGCAATAAAATACTGTAATAATGAACCAAAAGGGGCAAACTTCTAAGGGCACACTTAAAAAGATAATTGCAGGCAGATCACGGCTGAGGAGTTGAGATAGCAGATATAGTATTAGTGGGCCATTTCAGGAAATGTGGTTTAAACATGGCCAGCAGTGATGGATCATGAACAGTGAACACAACCACACATACACCCCCACACCCTTCTGCGTGCATCACGCAAGACACTTTTACATCTACAAAGACTCCAACCAGCCAAAATATGACTCACAATCCCAGATATTTCTTTCATAATCATCTAAATATAAAATACAAGTTTAATAACTTCTATTTTAAAAATAAATAATAGATTATATATAGCATTAGCAAGCATCAGACCCTCAGTGTACTTTCCCACTTCAACATGTCAGTGAAATTTCTTTAAAGCCGGCTCTGTGGCTCATTAATTTGCTTAACGGAGGAAATAGACTTTTAGACCAATTAGAAACGGGTCACAATCTGCTCCAGCAGAAGAGGATAACGATGAGCAGCAGGACGGTGACAGGGCTGTTTAATAACACTGCATTATTATACTGTGCCAGCGGACCACCTAAAAACACACTGTTCACATCTGGCAAACAAAACCATTGTAGTTACTATAAACACAAAAACTGGACATATTTGGGCTAGGCTTAAAATACCAGAGCCTGAGAGGAAATTAATCATGTAAACTGTTACATGGGTTTTTACGCTCTTTAATTTTAGCAATGTAGCAAAAGTAATTCATTCAAGCCATCATGAAGTCTATTTATAGAAGTAAAAAAATGGCTTGTAGTTATGAGAAATAAGTGTTTTCTGTGTTTTGGGCAATGAGTCATTGGTTTAGTGATGAAGGGTCTTAAATGTGCTTTCTGTGTCGCATCGGTCCACTGATGGAGTGCAGTCTGGGATTATACCGTCTGAGGATTATACCAGCAGACACAAGACAAAAGACTGTTGACTCAGTCAGTCTAAAATAAGGATAATGCACAACTAACTAATGCATAGCCTTGAACTCTTTAAAAGGGCAGGCACTTACACAACAAAGACAATAAAAGCTTGTCAGGGGGGATGTAAAAGAGCAGCATCCTTTCAAACACTCACACAGACAGGACCAAATGAGCGAGTGCAATGTTCTCAAACATTCTGTTTGCAATTAACAATCTGGTTTGACTGAAGGTCCTCTAATGAGGCCTGTTCCTCCTCTTCATTCACACACCACCACGAAGTCCTTGTCCACCCCGTTTGCCACCCATTCCATTGCCATGGAAACAGTCTACTGTACTTGCTCCGTTGTTTAGTCCCCAAGGCCTCCACAAATGAGGCGCAAGGCTCTCTCACAGCCTCATTGTCGGCTTTCAGCCAGTGATGAGGATCAGAGTTCAGCCAGAGAACAGCCTGCCACTCACACTCCTTTTGGATCCCCCCAAAAAAAAGACTAATATTTTTAAGAATTTTACATGTGACCTAAATTATTTAACCTGAGTATAAAATAAAATGTTTAAAAATACAATGCATTTTACAACATCTTTGCATGTTGAATATATCTGATATTATTTTTCTTATTACGTTTTAATAAAAATAAAAATAAATAAAAATATGTTATTATTCACTGGAATATATATTTAGATATTATAATCATTATATATATATTACAATATCACAGTACAATTATTATCTTTTCACACCATTTCAAAATAATAATTATTATGATTGTTAATTCAGAAATAACATGTAAAGATAATTATAATGTAATGCATATAAATGCATACATTTCTGGAGAAAATAATTATTATTATTATTGTTTTATATGTTATTGGCTTTATATTTGTTATTTATAATCTTTTTTTATACAATTTTTTTTTTTTTTTCTTAGAAACATATTAACCTAATTACTGTATAAATAAATAGTCGCCTGATCATTTCATTTTAGCTGCAGCTATTTCTTCTGGCCTGTTAATGAGTTTGCTTGGCATGGTATGAAGCTTTGAGCTGCCTGAACTCTCAAAGTTCTCCTACACCCACCATCCAGTTTCCTCCTCTAAACTTCAAGGCCTAAGATTTGATTAAAATTGCATTACAAAATTTAGAATATGAGTCTATGCTAATTAGCCAATTAGATGGTCCCGAATGCAAATTGGTTTAATCCGTAGAAAAGTAAACAGGGGAAGTGGCAGATTTGTACACTTATGAAGGAAAAAGTAGTGGTGGTTGCATGTGCAAAACTCACTGTTGCAATGCTTGGATGTTCTGAATAGTCAAAAGAGCCCATCTACAAATATTTGTTATATATAATGTGGATGCCACCTTCAGTGTCAGAAATCAATCAAACCTGTCCAGCCTGGGAAAAATACTGAGATCAAAACTGACCACATTCACAACCGCAAGATCATTCCAAAACATTTCTTTCTCAAAAAAAGAGAAAAAGAAAAAAAAAAACTGTTAAACACAGAAGTCATTATTCACGTGAGAACAATAGCCATTGAGAAAGAGAAATGGTCAGCCTCAGTAGTCCGAGTCTATTCTACACACAAATGTGCTCAACACAAATGAACTCTTTTCATTAGATGGTTCTTGTTAACTGTACAGATAGCAACCCTTTAATTGACCCCAGAAATCTGAGAGGCCTACAGATCATTCATACCTTTAAAGGGGTCATATGATGTTGCTAAAAAGAACATTATTTTGTGTATTTGGTGTAATGAAATGTGTTTATGCGGTTTAAGGTTCAAAAAACACATTATTTCCCACATA
>NW_015560626.1:108251-114688 GCF_001515605.1 Sinocyclocheilus anshuiensis | reverse complement strand
CTACTGCTGTTCCTGAAACCACGCCTTCTTTCTTTGTGTGCACATTTGGGCGGCATTATGTTAATATTTCCACATTGTGACGTAGACATGTGGGGGCGTGTTAGAACGTGCCGTTTTAGGTAGGCGTGGTTGACTCTTAACTTTTATAAAGAATATCTCTTTGGATTTGAGACTTTAGTCTTTGCAACTTTACAGATCTTCTTTATGCACCAAGAGCTTGTATCACTTCACTTCAAAGCAGTGGCGGTTTGTGGGTTTTAAAATAGAGGAGGCACACTAATTGTATTGGTCTGGGATCCCTGCCGATTATTATTATTATATTATTTGCTTAACCACTTTAAAATGGCTTTTTGGTTGCTTTTAGTCAGAAAACATAAAGAAAACGACATGCATACAGCAAGATAATATAATTTCACTTACCTGGCCTATCACTTGAAGCAAACATCCATCCCTTCTTAAAAGTCTGTGTTAAAAGAGAGCTGCCTGTTGCGCCATTTAATTAAGCCGACTGCTGTAGCCTATATCCAGCTTAGGCCGTTTTCCCTAAATTTGTATATACGCTGTTTGAATGACAGCTTGGTAAATCTGTTGGCAATCAAATATTCAATATCGCTACTCATAAGTACTTGGTACATTATCAGCGCAGCGGGAGACGTTCAAACTAATACCACGTAATTTAAGTCTCTGTGATGATTGGATGATATCAGAAGGGAGGCTAGCCTCCCTTACGAGGTTTCTTTTCTCAACACTCCTCAGCGCTGAAAGTGAACACTCGATGGTGATTGGCTAATTTTTTTTTACCAACGGAGGCACGAGAGCTCAGCGTCTCCCCCGGCCTCCCCCTCCCCTTCTCTATCACCTAGCGGTTGTAATTATATCAGCAGATTCTGCAAATTCGCGATAGAAAAATGGCGCTTTCACGTTATGATATTACAACTGTGAAATTACAAACAAAAAATACACATTCTGAGACATGAACTGAAATGAATTGTGAATGTTATTAACATTAAATCGTCCTCCTCCCATTTTCACCTCAAAATTATGGGGAAGCTGTGCCTCCCCTGCCTCCCCCGACGAGCCGCCACTGCTTCAAAGAGAAAGGAAAAATTGAAATCGCATCATATGACTTTAAATATAAAGCCATATAGCATGTTTCTTTTTTGCAAGCATTATTAGAAACAAATATAGCCATGTCTGCACATTTTCCAAGGTGTTGGATGCAAACACAGGCAGCCCTCTGAGACAGCTTGATACGTAAATAATTCATCCAACTGCGATATAGTCCCCAGAGATGTGGCACTATTTTGCCTGATGTGAGAGAGAAATCATTAGCATGTGTAGATCTGAAGTGCCATCCATTTGCTCCAATATTACATTAGTTAAAACCTCAGATAGCTGTGTCGTGATCCTACATTATCCATTTAATTTGAACTAAAATAAGCGACTACTACTAAACACATTCTAATTCACCTCAACAGACCTCTAGCATTTTTAGCACAAGCTTTATTTAAGGGTTCACACAGATTGTACGCCAGAGAATGAAAGTCACAGTTTCTCCTAATAGAAACTGACTAATCTTGATGATACTCCCCTAACATACTCCTGACGGCCCTCCTCGTCTGTGCTTTAAACAAAGGTTATTTTACTTCATTGTCTGTTGTTCATTAAGTGCGTTCTCCCTTTCATCTCACCCTCATTATACTGCAGGAGACCACAAGCGTCTACTGATCACTTTCATCTAAGAGCTGGCATTTACATTTCTTATTCTAGAAACATCACAACGTCTTAAAAATCACTCATCAGAATGTTGGCTCACCGACGATGGAATATTTCCTAATGTTGGAGCAAACACACACACAGATCTTCACAAAAAGTAATTTGAGCTAGAACACTCCCAGAAGCACAGCACATATTGACATCTACATCCATCTTTCTTCTGCTACTGCATTATTTATGAAGATCCTTCCAAAAAGAGCACAGCATTGGTATCCTTGCTTAACAACCAGGCTCATATGCATATTTAATGAAAACAAAATGTGTGCTCCATTCTTCTATACACCTAGTTATTCACAACGTTAAGACTTGTTTTTTCCCGTCGAAAAAAAAAATCACATCACAGAGCATGCGATCTCTATGACAGTTAATGCATCTTAGTAAGACAGAGCATTACAGTTTCATTCTTACTATGGCATATGAAGCAACTAAGTGAAGTTCTTTCACATTAAACCTATAGATCAGCTGATCATCTCAGCTGAAAACAGAGGAAATTACCCTACAATATATATAGCATTTAAACTGCCTACCTGAACATTTATGTTGTGCTAGCGCCCCCTTGTGGAGCGAGCTACAGCACAATGTCCAAAATATACAAAAATGCTAGTTTTTTTCCAGTACACAGACACACACACACACACAAATAAAAGCTAAGAAACATAAACACAGGTGTACAGCAGTGCACAGTTCTTGAGACACACACACACACACACACACACACACACACACACACACACATATATATATATATATATATATATATATATTCTCTCTCTCTCTTTCTCTCCAAATATGATTAAAATATTTTATATAAAATATTTTATATTGTTTATATACACATTTTTACATAGTTTGAATGTGCTAATAATTGTATAAAAAGTTGGTAGTTTTTTTTACAAAATCCCCATTTCACCTTTGTTCAAATCCAATTTATACATGATCTAGAGTCAACTTGCTCTATCATGCATGACATTTTAATGAAACCATTTCCAGATATAATCTAAACAATAAAGAAAGACAATTCTTCTAATATTCCAATGTCCAGTGTGATAAGAACTACAGTACCTCTGTAAATAAGAGTGTTCGTGGTAAAGGGTGGAGGTTTGGCCTGCGGTGTTCAGGCTGTAAATGTTGACTTACCCTGGTCAATAGGGTGCTGTGGCAACTGACTCATCTGGCTGTGCACCACGCCTGCATAATTCCGCAGAAACGCTTCCTCGTTTGGTGTCAGCTGTAAGGGTGGGGACAAAAAAAATACTTTACATTGAAAATCCATGCCAGTGTCCAGTTAAGAATCGCCACTAAACTGTCAAATGCTAGATCAGTTTCAAAGAACAATGAAACAGTCACCAAATTCAAGACAATGATTGGTTTCTACATTTTAGAGAAAATAAAAAAATGTGAGCAATTTGCTTTCTGAAGTATCTGGGCCTTTTTGTGCATTATTATTAAATAAATAAAAAATCACTTGCAGGTTACTCTAAAGAAAACTAATTGTTTTTATAGTCAAACTTTCAATAAAATGTAACCAAGGTTGTGCAGCTGGGGGAAAATAATATTAACCAATGACATCTAATTTAATCCTGACAGAAAAATTCATATCCTCCTCACATTATTTCTCACAAAACACTCAAAAATGTGTCACATTAGTAGTTAAAAGTGAAGCCATTTCATGTCATCTTTAAAGCACATCAGAAGATGTCTTAGTCTCACTGGTCTGACACTTACATTTGATCCCATTTTCTTGAGCATGAGCAGCACCCGCACCTTCTGCTGGATGTACATCTCCTCAGGAGACTTGCCAGGGGCTTCCTCTCGGTTCATCCCCCCTGCTCCTGATGCACTGCTGAGCAACCGCACACAGAGCAAGAGAGTATTCAATTATTCATATCCCAAATTTTATTTTCAGAACTCGTGAGTTGAATACATTCCTGCTTGGGTCTCATACAAAAAATATGATGCGTGAGGGCCTAGAAATGTGAATCAGACCTACATTTAACTGCAGTTAACATTTCCATTAGATTGATAGAATCTAAACAATATTATACTACAGAAAAACCCTTACGAGCTAGCTGTTCACAATCAGGCAGCATATTGGCTTTAAAAAAATCAAACCCATCGTAACCTTTGCCGAATGCAGAAAGCTTCTAATTAAGCAGAATGACAGTGTGTGAAGTCTGAACAACACACTTCAGATCATGGAGCAGGTTGACAGCATCATAAATGGCCCTCATGCATATTTAATGGCAGATCTAACCGTGCTCCCAGCTTTCCCTCATCTTGCTCACTTCCTAATGACCTATTTTCAAACTTACACTCAGTATGAAACATTTTTAAGGACCTTGAGGAGCAAAAAAGAACACAAGCACAGAAGTAAGCCACGAGACTGATGAAGTGAATTTGCAAAACGATCTGATGCCTCAAATATTATTTTCCAGAAATACAAAACACAAACAGAGACAGACTGCAGTAATACCATCTAATCCTTAATCAATGTAATAATGCATCCCACACCAATGTCATGTGGAGAAAAAAAAACAAAGATTTGAGGAGGAAGTACATCAAATACAGTACGAAGGACTCAATCGAGCAAAATGAATGGCATCAAATATAGCCTATTCTGGGGGTTTTGGCGACATCCAGCTTGTGATGTCTCATGCCCTCTTATCTGCACAAAGAGCCTCTAATACATGTTGACAGCTTGTTTGATGTGGGGTTAGCCTATATTTAATTGAAAAGCTGGTTCAACCTTTCATTTCACCATGGATACATTTGTCTGGCCTTGACTTTAACAATGACAGTACCTCCCCATGGCCTATCCGGCATGTTGACAGCTTAAACTTCTGAAGGCTACTTAATGTAAGCCGGGAAGGCGTTTAAGACAGAAAGCGGTATAAAAAACGGGCGACGCTGGCAAAATAACTAACCCAGATTTCCTCTACAGTCACAGACTCATCAGTCACCAAAGGGTCGTGGCATCAAAAGGGCTTCATATTCAATAAAGCATGCACTTTATTCTGCTGCGTCTCGCTGGCAGCCATGGGGGGATGAAGAGTGCTCGCAGATGAAAGACACAATAGGGACCAGAGCGTCAGCTCAGCAGCTCTGTGACACCAGGCACACCTTCAGGGGGGAGACGGCTCGCTCTCCCTTTCTCGCTTTTGATCATGACTGTCCTTCCTGCTGGAGACGAGACAGGCTAGACAGCAGGCAGACTCACTGCAGCTCATCACTGCCGCAAACACCCAAGAAAAGCCGGTGCATAACAACGCACCTACTTCATCCTTCTAAGACTGTGGGTATGAATCTCTGAAAAATGCCCCATAATCTTCCAGGGCTTTAGATGTGTAGCACACCGCAGCTCAGAAGCAGGTGTTTTGTTTGAGCAAGTCTGCATATTTCCTAAAATATGTGGATGATAGACTGTAAAAACAGAGCAAATCATTATTAAAATAATTGATCTTCATAGTCTAAAGATGCGTCTATTATTAATGAAATGCTCACTATATAAATGTAAAATAAACTATAAAACTTTTGAGTTTAATCATGGAATGACAATACATATTGATGCCAATTATTATTTTTTTATTGCAGCTGGAAAAGACAAGCCATGCCACAACACATGGCAACTTCAAAATATACAATTTAACATTAAAGGGGTCATATGATGTTGCTACAAAGAACATTATTTTGTGTATTTAGTGTAATGAAATGTGTTTATGTGGTTTAAGGTTCAAAAAACACATTATTTTCCACATACTGTACATTATTGTTTCTCCTCTATGCCCTGCCTTTCTGAAACGTGTCGATTTTTACAAAGCTCATCGGTCTGAAAAAGCGAGGTGTGCTGTGATTGGCCAGCTATCCAGTGCGTTGTGATTGGCCGAATACCTCAAGCGTGTGACGGAAATGTTACGCCCCTACCATACTGTGATGCCGTGTCCCGGCCGGAGCGACGAGACAAAAACAATAAAACCCATTATAAACTAGGCATTTGTTGCATCCAGTGGGGACATAATTACGGATTATAATGACTTAAACTGTCTTTTTACGCTTAATAAGTTGATATATTCCCTCAGCGACCAGCACGGATCAGAATGACAAAGCGGATATCGTCCTCTATATCGCGGCAGCAACAATACTACAGCGAGAATAAAAGTTACGCCTTCTTTCTTTGCGTGAACATTTGGGAGGATTTATGCAAATCTTCCCACATCGTGACTTAGACATCATCCCGTTAGAACGAGCCGTTTTAGGTAGGCGTGGTTGACTTAACTTTTATAAAGAATATCTCTTTAGATTTGAGACTTTAGTCTTTGCAACTTTACAGATCTTCTTTATGCACCAAGAGCTTGTAACACTTCAAAGTAGGGATGCACTGAATGTTCGGCAACCGAAATAAGCAAAAAATAAGCGAAAAGACCGAATAAATTGTACCGAACAATGATATGACGCGATCAAATAGCAACCAGCGCAGAGTGAGAGGCACGCACTGTTTATTATGCAGCACACATGTCAGCAGTGTGGAAGCATTTAAACTGTCGGAGAAAGACGCAAAAATCATTACAAGCACCGACAGCAAGAGAACGTTTAGTACTGCATCGCATGTCTTCGATGAGAAGAGGAAGGGGTGATTGTTGCTGGTTACTGTATGATGATTGAAA
>NW_015560626.1:107353-107482 GCF_001515605.1 Sinocyclocheilus anshuiensis | reverse complement strand
GAAATGTTACAAATGTTACGCCCCTACCATACTGTGATGCCGTGTCCCGGCCGGAGCGACGAGACAAAAACCATTATAAACATTACAAACGAGGCATTTGTTGCATCCAGTGGGGACATAATTACTGTT
>NW_015560626.1:105376-107079 GCF_001515605.1 Sinocyclocheilus anshuiensis | reverse complement strand
CTTCAGTAAGGAGGTCTCTTGTTCAGGCAGCATTCAAGCGTTGTCTTATTCGACCGTAAGTGCCCTGCGAAGTGGACTTCACATGAAATTCCGCCATGATTCCAGTTCCAAGGGAACATACACGTTACATTCAAACGGCATTAAAGTGCGCGAGAAGTTAATTTATATTTAGGGATGCACCGAATGTTCCATGTCAGCAGTGTGGAAGCATTTAAACTGTCGGAGAAAGACGCAAAAATCATTACAAGCACCGACAGCAAGAGAACGTTTAGTACTGCATCGCATGTCTAAAGAAGAGGAAGGGGTGATTGTTGCTCGCAGCAGATCTGCTTGTTAACCAGGGTTCAAAGTCCAAAGCGCGAGGAAAATCTGCACTGATACAGTCGTCAGTTGCTCAGTCACATTTTTATGAATTTTTACAAGGCATGTGACAATGCGATACGTACGACGTATTCGTAATGAGACTCATTTATAAATCTGTTGTCAACAAAAATAAGCATTGAGGTCTTCCTGCGCGTTTCCGCCAAAATAAAAGTTGAGAAAAAGCAAGAACTCTTATCAACATTCATAAATGTTAGTATTGTAATTTTACTGTTGTTCTGTAAAATAAAATAAAAAGACAATAATAATGATAATTATTACAACAGCTGTTTTAATACATTTATTATAACATTCACACATAAGTGTTCAAATTAGGATCTGTAATATTTTCTAATGTTTTAAAAGAAGTCTCTTCTCAGCAAGGCTGCTTTTAATTGTACAGTAAAAAAAACAACAAAAAAAACATGCCTGATTCAAGAAGGGGGTCTGATGGCCAAAAATTATTATTTTACTAACTTATTAATTTTGTTACATTGTGCTTTGTTGGTATAGTGTCTGCTAGAATGTTAAAAATGTTCAGTGTTAAATATTTTTAAATTGTTGTTTTGTAATTGATTTTTTTTTCTTTGAAATGCAAGACAAAACAGTAAACAGCACATTTTGGCTTTTTAATTTATGCAATGGTGAATTTTTTTTTGGCAAAATACATGGGGAAAAAAAAATCGAAAAACCGTGTTCGGTATTCGGCCCAGTGTTTGATTTTGTTCAGCTTCGGCCAAGAATTTTCATTTCGGTGCATCCCTACTTCAAAGAGAAAGGAAAAATTGAAATCGCATCATATGACCCCTTTAAGGAAAACCCAATTTGGAAAATAATAGTTTATGGATGCACAACACTAGAAATCTGGCTTTATTAATACCTACTTAAAGACATTAATTATCTTACAGCAAATAACCAATATTATGGACATATAATGTTCTGTCAGTTGTTTTCACAATTTAAATGCAATCTAAAACGTTACATGCTTTAGGGCTGCCACTAATGACTATTTTTATTTCGATTAATCTAACACTGTTGCCGGGTTGTTGTTCATGTCCGCGGGTATAGGCGACCCCAATAATGTGATATTTAGTCCCTGGAATGTGAATTTTACTGGAAGATCCCCGCCGAAAAACGATCAAATAAAAAACAACTGCCCGTGCAGATCATGATTAAAGTGCAGTGGTTGCCTCTAATTTCAAATGGCTAGATAGTTTTGTTTAAAGCCAGTTTGTTTGTTACAAAGCAAATAGCCAATAAATAAATCAGCTTAAAAATCAGTATCAGTATCAGAATCCAATTTGCTAGTTAAAAAAAAAAAAAAAAAAAAAAAAAAGAAAATT
>NW_015560626.1:99209-105350 GCF_001515605.1 Sinocyclocheilus anshuiensis | reverse complement strand
AAGATAGAGATGGCGGATAAAAAACAAAAGAGGAAAACGTCTGCGGAACGATAAGGCAAGAAGTAGGACCCGTGTAAATATCGGATCAGCTTTCCAGCGCTGGAGAGAACTCAAGGAGCGGAGGCCTGCGATCGGACGCCGAGGTTGCTTTGTTTCTTCTCAATAGGTGAGTAACACCGTGTCTACAACAGCTAAAGTCTGCCTACACTGGACGCGATCAAACGATCATTGAAAACCATTTGAAATTTGTGTCAGCACGTCATAAATAGAACCCGGCAGCAGTCGTCTGTCGGGGATTTGTTGCGCCGCACTGCTCACGTCCGTAGACACGGTGTAACATTGGTTTTGCTTCGTTTCACAGAACTAATCGTTGCCTGGGTTGCGTACGTATATGTGGGGCGGAGCTATCAGAATAGAGGCAAGACCCTTTTGGGGTAGGGGCGTGTTTGTTTTGGTGATTTCAAATATCAACATTGGCTACCAGAAATCACTTACTCTGCCTTTAACCTACAGGCATGTAAATAATTAAAGTGCATATACTGTATTAGAACAGAACTTATTTAACCCAAGTATAAAGCAAAATGTTAAAAAATACAATGCATTTTACAATATTTTTGTTTTCAATAAACCCTAAAATCTAAAAATTATCTAAAATCAAAAAAGGTTTTAATAAGAATTAATATATATAAAATATAAAATTATATAAAAACTGTATATATAAAATAAATTTAAAAACCAATTAAATAAATAAAAACAAGTACATTTATTTCTGTCTTTTAGGTATATACTATAGCATTTCCTATACAATTCCTATATTTATTCTGTTTTACATCTTATATATATATATATATATATAAAATTCCAACAGAGATTCTAAGAAAAAAAAAACACTAATATAATCAGTGCTATTGCCACCAGATGTCATTTTAGACTTTTCCTGATTTCATGGTGGAAGATGGCAAATCATGTGACGATGGGCTAAATATAGAACACCTATTCTCTGGTTAAGTCATGACCCAGAGGCTCAAGTTAGTGTCATCTGGTTTCCCAGAGTTTAATTGAAGCTTAATTCAGATCACAACATAGAGCTCCTGTTTTAAAAGCAGATAAAGCCAAAGTGTTTTAGTCTTGGTTTGGTCACTGTGACTGGGATGTTATTTCACTGCTGCAAGGTCATAACACTGAGCCAAAGCAACGATACTGCAAAAGATCAGTTTATCAGTGACTCCTGCCACTATCCATGTAGGGAAGGTGCAGAAGCTCTGGAAGGAGATCCACAATCCAGATAGCAGTTCTATTTATAGACTCATCAAGTCATTTGAATCCTCACAAACAGCTTGCTGAGAAAG
This sequence comes from Sinocyclocheilus anshuiensis, assembly GCF_001515605.1. Classification (NCBI taxonomy): domain Eukaryota; kingdom Metazoa; phylum Chordata; class Actinopteri; order Cypriniformes; family Cyprinidae; genus Sinocyclocheilus; species Sinocyclocheilus anshuiensis. The sequence continues at coordinate 104,001 of NW_015560626.1, read as the reverse complement.
ATTCCTCAATTGTGACAATGAGGAATCAAGAAAATGTGACAGAAAATCTTTTGCATTAGTTCAGTAAGAAACATCCGAATATGTGCACTTCGATTATATTTAGTATGCAAAAAGCAGTATGGCAGACATCACTGATGCTTGTGTTGGAATGGGAGCAAATCCCTGCAGCCAACATCTAATGAAAAGCCTTCCGAGAAGAGTGGAAGATGTTAGGGAGGACCAACTCCTTTAGAAATGCACATGGTTTAGAAATTAAGATGCGTTATTTGGGTCTCTCTACATATTTTTTAAGCAATGTAATGTACTGAAAGCAATCAAAAATTGTCTGTTGACCAGAACTAACTCAGCTCATCAAAAAAGATGCCCTCAAAAGACTCAAAAAAAAAATTTTCAACTCAAGACTTGCTTCAATATAAGAATAAACAAACAACCTACTGTATTTGCAGCCAGAATGTTAACCAATCACCATCTAAAACATAATTGGCACAAATGTTTTTCCATGGTATAACAAATTCCCAAGACACAGTGGATTTTCTTTGGATCATAGGATGTTACACAACCTTTCCCTGTCAGTGAAACAGATGATGCTGACTTGAAGAATTATTGGATAAGACTAACTACCAAACCCCAAAACTAATTGTATGGCCAAAGTAATTCTGTCAGCGACAGCAGAACATCACGTCCCCTCCATGAGCAGCTGGACTGAATGAGTAAAAAATAAACTAATACTAAAGGGGATGAAAGGAGTTTTTTCCGTTTTACCTGAGGGAATGGTGATTCAGCAGAGGGCACTGTTTTAGAGATCTGTTTCAACCGCCAACCCTTGACCAAACTGAAATCCATTTACATGATCAAAAACTAACTGGACCAGTCGACATCCAGTGGGTTATAATCAGATTATAATTACAACCAGAAACCACCTACAACAAACAACAAACTGGGTTGACTGTCCATACCTTTCTTCCCCTTCTCTCTGCCTCCACATTCCTGTCTACTTTGAACGAAACAATAAAATAAAAATCAAATAAAATATGAAATAAAGAATGCAAAAGAAGTGCTGCATGGGGTATTAGGTTTCTAGTCTACAACAAACTGGGTTGACTGTCCATACCTTTCTTCCCCTTCTCTCTGCCTCCACATTCCTGTCTACTTTGAACGAAACAATAAAATAAAAATAAAATAAAATATGAAATAAAGAATGCAAAAGAAGTGCTGCACGGGGTATTAGGTTTCTAGTCTCGGTGCTCTTTGGGTGCAAGGGATGATTCAACTCGTAAGAATAATGGTAGTCCAAGGCACTCGAATCTTATTCAAAACATTTTTTAAAAAGCCTTTATTTCATCATGGCTATAAGTTTTAAGAACAGGTGACAAGTGCACACCTACGCGTTGCGGCTATTTTGCCTTCGTCAGGGTGTGAGTAGCAAACACAATCAGAGTTCATTTTAAAATGAAATAAAGGCTTTTTAAACATTTTTTTGAATAAGATTCGAGTGCCTTGGACTACCATTATTCTTACGAGTAAAATAAAATATGGTTTAATTGCAATGTTTAGCCACTATAAAGTCCAAGTATGGATATGACTGAATCCCTTGCCAGCAGATTTTATGGTAAACTAGCCATATACAGTGTGGAAACAATAGTTCGTATATTTGACAACAACAGAGATGAGGCAGCCAGAGCCGGTATGACTGATAACTAGGTCATGACTCGTTAGCAATGCATGAAGTATGACCCAGCAATGCAATCCCTGTAAATTCAAAAACAGTTAATATAAAAATAAGTTAATTTTAATGAACTATAAAAAAAAAGTCTACATAGTTGAAAGCAGATAGGGAATTATACTTTGGAATTTCAGCTTAGTACACATTCAGTTTAAATTAAAAAAATTCATTTCACCATAAGTTTAATCGCAACAAACTTTATGACAGGGTGTAAAGGGGTTCAAATATTACTGAAGTTTTCTAAGGCTTATTTTGTCAATGCATCGCCTCGGTATTCAAATCCATCTAGTATAAGTGTTTCACAAGATGGTTGTCATGCACCAGAGCGCTTGTTATGAATCACAATATAAAACCCACTGCAGTGGGAAGCTACTTTGGGATCACTGCTGCACCGGCTGTCAGAGATATACAACGCGCGCGCTTAATATATAATATATTATATATAAATACACACACATGCATGTATACATTTCAGAAACATATGTTATGTTTGTATATTAAATATTAGGGATGCACCGATGTATCGGCCAATTTTTTATTATTTTAAAGAGATCGGCATATCAGAAATAGCATGAAAAGGGCAGATACCGATGGTTTATTAATTAACTGCATGGAAACAATGAGGTGCATGTCTGTCGCATAATCCAACGTTTTTCTCTGGGCAAAATAATTAAATACTTGCCAAAACAAAGTAAAATCGGTACAAAATATAGTTTGTCAGAGAGCATAGTACGGCCTATGCAAATGTGACGCTGACGCATCCAACCAGTGAAACGCCCGCGCTCAGCTGTAAATTCATCATAGGTAACGTTAAGTCGCAATGGCAATGCCCTGGAGTTAGTTTATCAGAGGATATGTCACGAACCGCCAATTAAGCATTAGGCCTACATTTAAGTGAAAATTAATGGCAGGTAATATGCAGATTTTTGTGTGTTTGAAACCAGCAAAAATGGCAGGATCGTGTAGAACACGGTTTCACACAAGTTCACATCACACACCTGCAGCGTTTCTGTGAACAGAGAAAATGGAATAAAACTATACACACGCACATACAACATATTTTTGCTAACTTGACATCGCAGCCTGTTCATCATCAAAATAAAATACAGTTAAAAAAACAGTTACACTGCTCAGTTTAAATAGGCCGTAGTACAGTCTGTGCCGTTCAGCGTAACCACCATGCTGTTATAGCTAGGCCTGTCACGATACCAACTTTTTGTTGTGGGATATATTGCCCCAGAAATAATTGCGATAAGCGATATTATTGTCATTTTAAAGACCATTTTATGCCACTGAATATATAATCATAATGTAACAGCATAATAATGCAAGAAGGCCTACACACTTCCAAATGACAACAAACTTTAAATTTTTAAGAATATTTAGATCATGGAAATTAAGTATCAAAATATTAGATACCTTAAAAAACCTGAATAAATAGTAAATAAACATTTTCTAACATAAAAGTGCAAAGTAGAAAAAAGAAAAATGCACAAAAAACTTTTATGGAGATTTTTCCATCTACAGATTTTCCCCTGACCTTCTTTTCTCTGTAAATTAAGGGTGCACATTATTGCTGAAAAACACAATCATTACTTAGCAGTCAGATGTCCGTATGCACAAAGGCACAGATCCCTAAACAAAGCCATATCTGCAGATTAAACTTTTTTTGTAGAAGTATTTTTAAAATTTGAACTAGCACTAGTAGCATGACTACACCACGTTATGTACGAGAAGCTTCAAAAGACACAGGCGCAAGTGTGAATATAAAAAACATGGTGACATTCATTTTTAAGTAAATATAATGGGTGATATATTGCGTCACCAAAAATGATTGAGGTCGATATAAGTCGATATACTGATTATTGCGACAGGCCTAGTTATAGTCTATGTAAAGGATGATGTTTTATGTCGAAAATGCTAGTGAAGAACAAAGCCTATAGTTTACATAATAAATAATATTTGAGCATCCAGATACGTCATGAATATGGAAACATTTGGATTCGTGCAGAATGAGAGGTAGACTTCAGTTTCGCTTTTAAATTAATTTGTTTTGGCTTACAACTTTAGAGGATTTGTTGTGGAGAGAAGGGAACTAAAATAGCCTAATTGTGTTTGTAATGTTTCTAAATATTTTGCTTTATTTTCCGGTGTTTTAGCCTACATTATTTCTGAATGATAATAATAAAATAATAACAATATATTAATAATAAAATGCGACGTACAGCCTACTCATTTAGGCTGTTTTTTCCTCTCAAAACGCTTATAGGAGTAGCGTTTTTATTCATGCTGCAAACATTTTTAAATATCTTGAAAAAATAGGCCTACTTTAATGTCTTTAAAGCGTTGACAGTATTTTCTTTTGTTTAATGCATTTGCTCAAAATCTAGAAAAGATGATGCTGTATTGGCTATGACTAAGTGCAAGATCGGCTACCAGATCAAGACCCTTGTGTTTTTTTTTCTTTTTGAGTAAAGAAAACGTTGTACTTTATTATTATTATTATTATTATTATTATTATTATAGGCAAAGAAAAAGTTTTAAAAATAACATTATTAACCAGTATTTTTTCTACTGAAACCGGTTTCGGGAAGGGTAATAATACAGAGGAACACAGGAACAGAAACGTTCAAATACCAATTCTGCTCGGAGTTGACCGATCGATTTTTTTTTTCTTCCGTTTTTAACCCCTGCTTTATGCAATTGACCAATATCAATATCGGAATCGGCCAATACTTGTTTGTTCAAATCGGTATCGGTCAAAAGAAATCCTATCGGTGCATCCCTATTAAATATATTTATATATAATATAAATTATATAAATATATACATGTAAATACATGTAAATATTTTCAAAATATATACTGTATGTGTGTGTATTTATATATACATAATAAATACACACAGTACAAACACATACATTATGTAAACAAAAACTTTTATTTTGGATGCGATTTATCACGATTAATCGTTTGACAGCACTAACATACATACATACATACATATATATACAGTGGGTACGGAAAGTATTCAGACCCCCTTCAATTTTTCACTCTTTGTTATATTGCA
>NW_015560626.1:77165-99022 GCF_001515605.1 Sinocyclocheilus anshuiensis | reverse complement strand
AAGGGGGTCTGAATACTTTCCGTACCCACTGTATATATATATATATATACTTTTTACATTTTGTATAATGTTAAAATGCAAAAAAAGGATTGAGATCATTAATAGTGTGCAAGCAAAATTCTTCAAAGGCAAAGGAAGCCGACTACTGAAAATTTAAGCAAGCCAAAGAGGATTTCGCTAATTGCCACAGAAAGAAGCCACATTTGCAGCCAGCAAGGCTGATTTAAGCCTGGATCCCAGCCTTGATCATGTAGGAGCAGGCCTTAAAGGCATAAACCCGGCCTGTGTTGTGTCAGACGGACAGAAAAAAGAGGGGGTGGGGGCATGCCAAGCATGACACCAAGGGGGCTGGGCTCCCCACAACAACAACAACAACAAAAAAATGTGATGACAGCTTGGCTTGGCAGGAGGTTGAGCAGTCCATGAGCCGCACCTGCCCCCCTGCCATAAAGGAGGAGAACCGTCTTTCTTGGATTCAAAGAGTCAGAATCACTCAGGAGAATGCGAAGACTTTAGAAAATACAGTTTGACTTCAAAGTTCACAAGTAGCTGGCCCTGCCCTGTCCCATCAGCTCTCGAAGCCCAGCGCGGTTCAAGTGCCCACTACAGGCAGACTGCCAGTTTCATAGCCGAATGTGAGCCAGACAGTTGTATTCTGTATTCACAATGAGTTTAGGGTGTGGAGAGACTAAAAATAGCCTATTATTGCCACTAAGACATGATAATGTGGCACAAGTGACAGAGATTCTTTCTGAACTGAGTCTAGGATTAACAAATAAACCTATAAATGTTCAATTGATGCAAGCAAACACAAAAACACAAAAAAATCATAAAGGTGCTGCATTTATAGAATCAGGTGGGGAAAATTGTTTCATTAAAAGCATTAATGCAACCACAATGAGCATTTAAACACATCTGTGCATTCACAGCAGCAGATTCATGTGCTGAAAGAGGGCTAAAAGCAATGAAGGTAAACAGCACAACGTATATAGATCATAAACGACGTCATTAATATGCAAATGAGATTACAATTACATTTTAAGCGTACAAAGTATCTGTCTAATACTGAACTAGTACAGCAGTCAGTTAGCGGACTGGATTGACTCCAGTCCTCTTCTCTCTTTATGTGGCAAAACGCGCGCATATATCTCTCATTTATCTTTAAAATGAAGACTGTCAGTAAAACAAACTATCTTTTATCTACGCCTATAGTATTTAAAGGAGAAAAGTTTGTGTGCGTAAGATACAGGGGGTGTTTTAACAGACAAACTGGATAGTGGGGCTGTAACAAAGCCCTGAATGAAGTTCCCACAATTCCCATTCCCATTCCCATTCACATACACACACATTATTAGCTCGCTAGCAACAGAAAAACAGCCAAACCGCTTCAATTCGCGCCTCGTTTTGGGGCGTAATTTTCATATGCTGCCTCAAACACCTCCGCGTTGACGTCTTACCTCTCCTGGTCCAGGATTCTGTCGTTTTTGTTGTATTTGGGAGCTGTGTTGTGTATGAGGAGGCGTCCTGTTCCGGGGTCACATCCCGACAGTCGGCAGCGCTGGAGTGACTCAAGAGCGTAAACGCGCCGCTGCTGAATCAGTTCCTGCCGGTGCGACTCGCGATTGTCGCCATCAGAGGGCGCTGTGACGCTGCGGAACACTGGTCGTTTATTGAGTGATCGGTGAGCACACAAAGAGAAGGGTTTGATATTATATATTTATTATATATTTAGTATATTATAACAAGAGGAATGAAAAGTCAGAACATTCTGAAAATAAATGTAAAAACACTGATATAATACTTATCTGATCTTTCTTTAAAAAAAATAATAATAAAATAAAATGTGTTTAATACTTTATCATTATATTATATTATGAAATATTTGTAATATATTATTAGAGGAATGAAAAGTCTACATAACAGTCTAAAAAGTACCTAAGCATTAAACTGGCAGATTAGAAGGCCTAACAATAAATGTAAAAAAACGTTTTTGGAGCACTGAATATACACTGGCTGAACCATATACACCACATATTTTCAGTGGTACCACTCATAAATAGTCCAATGTAATAGGTCATACTATTTTTCAGTTTCAGTAGGCTATAGTTACTTAAAAGCACTTTTGTGGCCATCTCATGTACTCTGAAGTACTTTTGATTGCATTCTCCAGCTATTTTTTGACATAATATTATCAATTCAATCTTTTTCTCTCTATGAATACTGTAGCAAAAGAGACATTTAATGGGCTTTTACAGTTTCATCATATATTCCTATGATTGACATAAACCTTACACAGCACATCACCTCCTTAATGGCAATAAAGCATCGCTATTCAATAATTTGTAGTTTGCAGTTGTTTAGACAGTGTGATCATGACAGGTATTATGAACCCATTTCAATTCCAGAGAGTATAGAAGCTGTATTAAAGAGCTTTGTTAATATATAATAAGCTTTTACAATAAGCCATTAAGGTGCCCGAGTGGGATTCCGGTTTCTCAGGATTAAATACTGATTGCCGTATTACAGAAAATCCTTCAACTGAACTAAAACGGAATTCTTTGTTCTTACTGTTATCACCACTATGTTTCTATGCCCTAGTCTCAGAGCATATGTTACTGAGAGTTTCCCAGCAGTCTCATTTACTGTACTCCTCACACTGGGAAAACCTCGTTTATCATTCATTACACAATAAACATTGAAGTACCATGCAGCTTCCACTTCCCCTTTTATCTCCGTTTCATTTTCACTGTGTATATTTCTCCAACACACACAATAATAACACTCAAATGCTGATCAGGCGTATTTAACTTCCTGTCCCACACTAGTCTGAATTCTGGAAATTAAGTAGGGTCAATTTGGGTAAATAGTCCACATTGTGACAGCCACCTTAAAGGAACAGTTCATCCAAAAATGAAAATTTGCTAAAAATGTACCCAACCTCAGGCCATCCGAGATGTATATGCGTTTGTTTCCTCATCAGAACAGATTTGGAGAATTTTAGCATTACATCACTTGCTCACCAGTCGATTCTCTGCAGTGAATGGGTGCCGTCAGAATAAGAGTCCAAACAGCTGATAAAAACATCACAATAATCCACAAGTAATCCACATAACTCCTGTATGTCAATGAATGTCTTGTGATGTAAAAAAAAAGGGAAAAAAAGCTGTTTATACAAAACAAATTCATTAATAAGGCATTTTTAATTTAAACCATCATTTTTGGCCAAAATATGAGTTCGTAATCCATAATAATGCTTCCTCAAGTGAAAAAGTCCATCGCCTGCTGTTCTCTCATATTAAAATCCACTAACATATTTGTTTTGAACTGTTTTGAATTATTTTTTCTTATAAACTGCACATCTCTCTCTTGATTCAGATGAAACTACTTTTTCCACCAGAGAAAGCAATATTATAGAGTTAAAAACTTTGGATTTGTTTCTTACAAACAAACAGCTTTTCACTTCACAAGATGTTAACTGATGTACTTGAGTCATGTGGATTATTGTGTTTTTATCATCTGTTTGGACTCTCATTCTGACGGCACCCATTCACTGCAGAAGATCCATTGATGAGCAAGTGATATAATGCTAAATTTCTCGAAATCTGTTCAGATGAATACACAAACTACATCCACAAAGATGGCCTGGGGGTGAACTATTCTTTTAATGTCAGAAAAAAATGCACCAATTTATTATTTTCCTCCCTCAGATGCCAGCTACATAGACAGCTAAAGGTCTGGCTCCTTTCCCAGCGACTTGTGTAGCTATCAAAATATAAAAAAAACACTTATTTAACAAAAACAAATAAATAACCCACAAATCAATTTCATCATCAATAATTTATGGCAAAAATGAGAATGAATAACACACTTCCAGAACTCATAACACCTCTGAAAACTTCATATCAAAGCAGTCATGTTTAAAAACTGAAACAATACATTAGTAAACCGAGAAATTCAAGATCCTGGCATTTCATACTGTGAAGTGACTAAAGATCATGGTACACGATCAAAAACAAATGCAAGAAACAAAACAAGAAAACATGAGAGGTACTCGGTTAGTAGTCCAATAGATAGTCATCAATACCTACACCAATGCTAAAATCCATTCATTATGTGAAAGTTATTCCTGTCCACTAATATTCCTTACATTATTAAAATTATATGCAGTGGGTGTTAGTAGGACTTTCATGTATAAAGATTAGATGGATTTAGCTTTAAATCTCTTTTAAAAATTCACATTCTAGAGGACATTTAAAGATTCAAAATAAACAACATTTACGCATTTGTTGAGAAAAAGCATCTTCGTGAATCAGGTAGCAGTGGATTCAGTTGGCGAATACTGTGGTGATACATTCTGGAATTAATTAAGGTTTACCGGAAGAGAAAACACAAGCTTAACTGACTCTATATTCAAAATAGGCACACAATTAACAGTGCACTGTTCTACAGAGCAACAATATTCCACTTTTGCCCTGATTTATAGTACAGTAGTACACGGCGTACATCCTTTGCACACATTTCACTGAACAAAAAGCTAACTCTTTGGACACGACTTCAAGATGGCTTGTGTCTTATCCCAAAGGCACAGAGAATACCCCACAAATACAAAATATTTAAGGCTCATTTCTACACTGACATAAAAAATGTCTTCTCATGTACACCACTATACAAAGGCTTTCCTGATGAACAATTTTCCTATTATACAAATCATTCAAATTAAAAAAATACTGTTTTAAGGAATGTAAATATATGTATGATACACTAAAGAATATGTACAACCAAACAAATTCATGTAAACAGAGAAACAAAAATCCTGAAACAAAAATGTAAACCGTATGAAGACACACAAAGTGCTTTCTTCTCCAGAACAAAAGTCACTTATGCTGTACAGTTAGAAATTATAAATACATTAATCTCACTTGCTCGGAGCTTTTCTCTGTGCAGGTACACAAGTGTGACAGAAACAAACCAGAGATGCTAGTTAAATTAGTGGCATGCCAATAGTTTGTTAAATTAGTAGCTTCGATTCCCAGTGCACTGTGTTGCAAATACAACATGTATCTGAAATTATTCTCATTTCAAGCAGTAGGTCTCACTACAACAAATGTATAGAATTATTTACTATTACGTCACAGATGTAAACATTCACTAAACAGCTGTTGATGTATATACTGCCCTGCAAAGGCAAAACGCAGGAACTTTTTTGACCGAATTTCTGGATTTTAAACACAGAATCTAGTCGCATTTGACCTATGATATTGGTCATAACTCAGTTTTAACAAACTGTTTAGTTACTGCATTTTGCCTTTGCAAGGAAGTATGCCATAAATGCCAGACAGCAGTGCAACATATATTGTGTTCAAAGCTGCATTGGTTTAAATCAAAACTCAGCATCAAGAGGGTTTCAGTGGGACTCCTGTTATCGAGTGCCATTTATCTGTTATCTTTGGCAAAAGAGTGCATCATCCAGTTCACCTTGGTCTTCCAGCTCTCTCTTAGAGCTTCATTAAATTTTACTTTAAAGTTCTTCAGTGCTTCCTCCTCAGATTTCCCCAGTGCTAAAGAGTCCTGTGAGAAAGAGGACAATCCATCATGATGGCGGTGGAATGTCACCACTGAACATATTCTGTATCCGCCTAGTTATGACATTCATTATTCCTCTAACAAATGAGACTCTTCAAGGAATAGTCAACCCAAAGATGAAAATTAGCTTAATTTTCTCACCATCAGGCCACCCAAGATGTAGATGAGTTTGTTTCTATATCATGACGAATTTAGATCAATTTAGCATTACATCACTTGCTCACTAATGGATAATCTGCAGTGAATGGGTGCCGTCAGAATGAGAGTCCAAACAGCTGATAAAAACATCACAATAATCCACAAGTAATTCACACCACTCCAGTCCATCAATTAGCATCTCGCAAATCTAAAAACTGCATGTTTGTAAGAAACAAATCCATCATTAAGGGGTTTAACTTTAAACTGTTGCTGCTGGCCAAAATACATGTCCATGATAACACTTCCTCCAGTGAAAAATCCCATCCACTGTTGTCCTCTCACATCAAAATCCACCAATATATTTGTTTAGGACTGTTTTGGACTGTTTACATGGTACTTGTAAATAGTGTTTGATCTATGCATATTTCTCTCCTGATTCAGAAAAGACAATATTATGGATAGAGGACTATTTTAGAGGATTTTAGCCAGAAGTTAAAAACATCTTGATGAATTTGTTTCTTACAAACACACAGCTTTTCAATTCACAAGACATTAAGACTTGTGGGTTACTGTCATGTTTTTATCAGCTGTCTGCACTCTCATTCTGACGGCAGCCATTCACTGCAGAGGATCCATTGGAGAGCAAGTGATGCAATGCTAAATTTCTCAAATCTGTTTAGATGAAGAAAATGTTCAGCAAATATTAATTTTGGGGTGAATCATCCTTTTAAAGGGACAATTCACCTAAAAGAATTGTCATTGTTATCTCTCTCTTTTTTTGTCCATACTATTGTTACTATATCATGCAATATCATTGGACAAAACTCTTCAAATTACCTTTTTTTGTGTTCCAAAAAAAGAGAGAAAGTAATAGAGGTTTGACAATATGACGACAATCTTTGGGTGAACTCTATATGAAATATTATAGGTAACATTTTGTTTTAGCCTTGCACTAAAAACAAATCTCATACATAACAGTGTCTTTATATGTCCTCCATTTGGATTTAATATTTCATGCTTGTAAAGCACTAGAAAAACTCCAAATATCACCCATCTCATGGGTAATAAATAATAACTGTCTGTGCAATTCTTACCTTGAGATACTGGATGTCTTTGGAAGAACTGAGCTCAGGGAGTCCTGCAGCTTTCATCAAGGCAAAAAGATTCACAAAAAGAGTCCCATTCCGGCAAAGGATTTTATAGGCTTGTTCGCAGCACTCACGAAACCTGGCAAAGATAAGAACACATGAACTCTTTCCTTATTCAGTTATGAATTTTACATATTCTCTTTCCTCACAAAACCTTCTATTTATTAGCAGGTTACATATAAATGTAGTCTGTCAAGGTTATAAGCAGCCAGCAGTTTCCATACATTACAGAGGAATGTAAAAAATGCTTTCTGTTGGAAAGCATAGAAGCCTTCTTAATACTTCTTTTTGTGTGACATTTTTACACAGGTGTTGAACTTTTGATAAATGCAGCCGATAAAAATGGAAGTATACTATAAAAAAAGACTAGTTTTAAATGGTTCTAGTTTAAAAACAAAACACAAAGTCAGAACTAGCTAAACTAGCTTTGTGGCATTAAAGTTAAAAAACATATGTACTAACCGTTCAAATTTCTCACTGTTGTTCGTCCGTCCCTCCTGGATTACATGGACAAAGTCGTATGTCAGAATGAAAGGCACACGTTCTCTGTTGATCCCGAATTTGCTCTTAAAGTTCCCCAAAAAGTGCCCGAAGTCTATATGGAATAACTGCAAACAATACAGAGAAAATCTCAACCATTACTTAAATTATTTACAAAATTCAAACCTAAAAGACTATGACAAAATTGCACAAGTATGTGAAATAGGATAAGTGTAACACATTCTCATATGGATAGCACTCATATGGATGGCTGGTGCCATCTTGTGATACAATTTATGATTACACAGCACTGCTAGGGCACTGAGTTCACTCTCACCTGACCCGTTTCCCTGATCATTATATTGTCACTGTGACGGTCCCCTATTCCCAGAACATATGTGGCTACACAGTAGCCTGCGCAGGAGAGGGTGAATTCCTCAATGGCTTGATCCAGTTTATCCCTGGAAAAAAAAAAATCATATTTTAAATCATAACCAAATCTTCCTGTTTGCTAACTCATTAACACACATTTACTGTATATGTGCAAATAAACGTATAATTTAGATTACATAGATAGATAGACAGACAGATAGATAGATATTTAAATGCTGAGTCACTGAAGGTTGTCCTTCTCATAGTGTTAAACATTTTCTGCTTTGTTTCTGTCTGATCATTTTCAGTCACTCTATGACTCACCCGAGACATTCAAAATTAATATTGCCGGGTGAATGTGTAATGTGCCTTCCTGTTCAAACCTCATTCCACATTAGCTCAGATTCCATAAGAAGCCATACTAGAACGACTTTCAATTTGATCTTGTCAAATTTGACTGTTCAAAAGGCATTCAATAGCTGGACACAGACTCTAAAATTAACAAAGTAAATGGATTCCCTCAGATCGCGTCTTTGATAATTCACACTGCGTGATTGTCACTCGCGTGAACGAGCACCGATTTGCCTCCGATTTCGGGCATTTGTCGGCGATTTCGCAGAACCTGTCGGCGAGTGAAAAATCGGGCTAAAATCGTGCAGTGTGAACTCGGCATAAGGTGCTTCTTTTTGTGCTGACACTTTTACACAGGTGATAAACTTTTGATAAATGCAGCTGATAAAAATGGAAGTAAACTACAGAAAAAGACTAGTTTAGAATGGTTATAATTTAGAACAATTATTCTATAGTTCAGAATATGGCAACTAGCTTTGTGTTTGTGTTAAAGTTGAGAATTAAGCCATGAATTAAAAAACAGATGTACTGACCGTTCAAATTTCTCGCTGTTGTTGGTCCGTCCCTCCTGAATTACATGGACAAAGTCGTATGTCAGAATGAAAGGCACACGTTCTCTGTTGATCCCGAATTTGCTCTTAAAGTTCCCCAAAAAGTGCCCGAAGTCTATATGGAATAACTGCAAACAATACAGAGAAAATCTCAACCATTACTTAAATTATTTACAAAATTCAAACCTAAAAGACTATGACAAAATTGCACAAGTATGTGAAATAGGATAAGTGTAACACATTCTCATATGGATAGCACTCATATGGATGGCTGGTGCCATCTTGTGATACAATTTATGATTACACAGAACTGCTAGGGCACTGAGTTCACTCTCACCTGACCCGTTTCCCTGATCATTATATTGTCACTGTGACGGTCCCCTATTCCCAGAACATATGTGGCTACACAGTAGCCTGCGCAGGAGAGGGTGAATTCCTCAATGGCTTGATCCAGTTTATCCCTGGAAAAAAAAAAATCATATTTTAAATCATAACCAAATCTTCCTGTTTGCTAACTCATTAACACACATTTACTGTATATGTGCAAATAAACGTATAATTTAGATTACATAGATAGATAGACAGACAGATAGATAGATATTTAAATGCTGAGTCACTGAAGGTTGTCCTTCTCATAGTGTTAAACATTTTCTGCTTTGTTTCTGTCTGATCATTTTCAGTCACTCTATGACTCACCCGAGACATTCAAAATTAATATTGCCGGGTGAATGTGTAATGTGCCTTCCTGTTCAAACCTCATTCCACATTAGCTCAGATTCCATAAGAAGCCATACTAGAACGACTTTCAATTTGATCTTGTCAAATTTGACTGTTCAAAAGGCATTCAATAGCTGGACACAGACTCTAAAATTAACAAAGTAAATGCTAAATGAGGGTAAAAATTGAGTAAAAAAAAAACCTCACTTTAGGCCAGGGGTGTCCAAACTCGGTCCTGGAGGGCCGGTGTCCTGAAGAGTTTAGCTCCAACCCCAATTAAACACACCTGAACCAGCTAATCAAGCTCTAACTAGGCATACTAGAAACTTAAAAGCAGGTGTGTTGAGGCAAGTTGGAGCTAAACTCTGCAGGACACCGGCCCTCCAGGACCGAGTTTGGGCACCCCTGCTTTAGGCCATAAAAACAAAATGAGGAAAAAATTTTTGACAGTTGCAGTGAAATCTCTTCTTGTGTATTATGCGGCATTTAACACAATTACTGTACTGTTTGTCACAAATGTGCAAGAAAACAATGCAGTTAATTAAAATAGTATACACATACTGGCAAGCTGGGCAAAAAGATACATATGTACTTTAGACACAGACACTGCTCAGCTAAATAAACTGCTCAGCAAATAATGCACTTCTTTATGTATCCCCTCATGCAACATTAAAACATCAAACAACATCATCCAATCAGCAAGCAGTGGTCAGGACCTATTACGAGTGTCCCATACTCTGTTATTCCTTACAATATAGTAAGTGACATTTACAGTAAGTGAACAACCAGCGAACAGAACTGGATATGTCCACAGGGGGCATATATCAGTTTCAGACAAGACTTCAGCATCTTCAGTTTATTGCACTCTAGTTTCATGAGTTCAAGAGGTCATGTATAAACAGGATACTTGAAGAAAATCATGCATGCATCATAGTGAGTAGCTGGTTAGCCACATACGCTTAACCAAAAGTAGTTTTGTTAGTTGCCTAAATGCTTCACACAGAAGTGAATTAAAGATCAGTCATGTCCGCAAGTACACTATGAATAAGTGCTGATGCTGAAGGTTAGTTTGACCCCAAAAAGACCCCAACACTCAGATTTCTCTAAACCAGTGCATTTCTGAAAAGGTAATTTTTTCCCATTCTGACAGGATCGACAACTTGCAAAAGGAGACTGTGTTACACAATGCAACGCGCATTGTGGTTTCTTCTTAGTGCTCAGCTTGTATACTTAGCTGTTATCACAAAAAACAATATGCACATCAAGCCACTTTGGTAGAAAACACCTGCCAAGAACAAATGAAATTGTAAACGCAGCATAACGTGGGGTAAATTTACTCCACTGCTGCAACTTCTGCAACCAAAGTGCATTTGATGTTACATTATAGTTTCATATAAACCAAAAGGTCAAATGAGCCAAGAGAGGTTTAACCCTGAGAGTCAGGTTCGAGAGTAGAAAACCACATGCATGGCTCATGCAAAATCATCAAATGATGCCAAATTGGTTGGCTACGGTGTCCTGAAGAGTTTAGCTCCAACCCCAATTAAACACACCTGAACCAGCTAATCAAGCTCTTACTAGGCATACTAGAAACTTAAAAGCAGGTGTGTTGAGGCAAGTTGGAGCTAAACTCTGCAGGACACCGGCCCTCCAGGACCGAGTTTGGGCACCCCTGCTTTAGGCCATAAAAACAAAATGAGGAAAAAATTTTTGACAGTTGCAGTGAAATCTCTTCTTGTGTATTATGCGGCATTTAACACAATTACTGTACTGTTTGTCACAAATGTGCAAGAAAACAATGCAGTTAATTAAAATAGTATACACATACTGGCAAGCTGGGCAAAAAGATACATATGTACTTTAGACACAGACACTGCTCAGCTAAATAAACTGCTCAGCAAATAATGCACTTCTTTATGTATCCCCTCATGCAACATTAAAACATCAAACAACATCATCCAATCAGCAAGCAGTGGTCAGGACCTATTACGAGTGTCCCATACTCTGTTATTCCTTACAATATAGTAAGTGACATTTACAGTAAGTGAACAACCAGCGAACAGAACTGGATATGTCCACAGGGGGCATATATCAGTTTCAGACAAGACTTCAGCATCTTCAGTTTATTGCACTCTAGTTTCATGAGTTCAAGAGGTCATGTATAAACAGGATACTTGAAGAAAATCATGCATGCATCATAGTGAGTAGCTGGTTAGCCACATACGCTTAACCAAAAGTAGTTTTGTTAGTTGCCTAAATGCTTCACACAGAAGTGAATTAAAGATCAGTCATGTCCGCAAGTACACTATGAATAAGTGCTGATGCTGAAGGTTAGTTTGACCCCAAAAAGACCCCAACACTCAGATTTCTCTAAACCAGTGCATTTCTGAAAAGGTAATTTTTTCCCATTCTGACAGGATCGACAACTTGCAAAAGGAGACTGTGTTACACAATGCAACGCGCATTGTGGTTTCTTCTTAGTGCTCAGCTTGTATACTTAGCTGTTATCACAAAAAACAATATGCACATCAAGCCACTTTGGTAGAAAACACCTGCCAAGAACAAATGAAATTGTAAACGCAGCATAACGTGGGGTAAATTTACTCCACTGCTGCAACTTCTGCAACCAAAGTGCATTTGATGTTACATTATAGTTTCATATAAACCAAAAGGTCAAATGAGCCAAGAGAGGTTTAACCCTGAGAGTCAGGTTCGAGAGTAGAAAACCACATGCATGGCTCATGCAAAATCATCAAATGATGCCAAATTGGTTGGCTACGCTACACTACACTCGCTTGCAGCGATCACACCACACGGGCTGTGGCACGGTGTAAGGTTTGAGAGTGTGCTGCTCACCCTGGGTTTTTGGATTTGAGCCAGTTGAGAAGAGCATCCTTATTGAAGGCAGCAGTGGCTGCACTGTTGCTGTTGTTTCTCTGGATGTTGGCGATAGTGTCTGAGTTTTTCACCACCTCGATGAGACCCGTTTTGTTCCCGGTTGACAGGCATCCATAGGGCAGCATTCTAGGACCCAACAAATAAACATTAACAGAAATTATTTATTTAGATTTTTTTTTTTCTTCACAGGATCTCTCTCTCTTTAAAAATAAAATGAAATAAAAAATGAAATAAATTATATTTTTATTTATTAATTTATTTGAAATAAAATTTTACATGCATACATACATACATACATACATGAGCTTATTCACTGCACACATTTTCTGCTAATTGATCATCTTGGCGGAACAAAGTTAACTATACAAACCTGAGGTCAAGACCTTCTGTTTTCCACAAAACATCCATTAGCTGAATCATCTGAAGGGTTAGCATATCCTGCCGCAGATCTAAAAAAAAAAAAAAAGATATAATGGTCAAAGTCTTTTTTTCCCAATCACTAAATGAGGGGGGAAAAGGGTGGGGGGGATCTTCAATGCAAGCAAAAAAAAATGTGGTAGCACGACTGTCTCCATACCATCTCCATTTTTGAAGATAATGCCCACATGATCATATTTGTCCTTATACATCAGCCACAGAGGTTTCATTTTGGAGTCCATGAACTTACACTTGTCTGCACTGAAACAAAAAAGATTAGCATCAAGAAATGACACTCGTACACAAATGGTTGCAAAACAGGCTTTGTTTTCGCTTTCTGGTAACTGCTTTTACATGACTTGTATGCAATGCACCTGATCATTTTGCGGGATTACTGAATTAAAATTATTGCTTCTGTAACACTGCATCATGTCGTAGATTCAGTAACAGCTTAAAAACCTAAAACGACCCATGAAACCTTAAAAAATGCATAATGAGAGGTTATTTAAAAAGTGTTTTGCACAATCATTCCAGTTATCGCAAAATCTGCATTGCTAAATAACACCATCTGTAGGATGTTAACCAAAGAAATATCATTTGTTAACAAGAGCTGACGCAACAACCTCTAAAATCTCTCAAGATGTTATTTTATATTACATATGAACTGCATTTAAGAGACTTTATTATAAATCTACTTTATTAACATGCATGTGAATGGTACCATAGTTCACACAGCACGATGCTTGGGTTGAGAGGGGAGACGACATCCGAAAGCGCCTCCATGTAAGTGTCCTGTTTGATGCACACTTTCATGTCCTCTGTAGTCTGTATCCTGGTTGCCTTCTGACTGCCTGATTTCACAAAGTCATTGAGAGCCTTCATTTTATTCAGAGCCTCATTCTGTAGGAGACAGAGATAAGAAGTTATACTGTAAGTACATACAAATCCATATGCACACACATTAAATTTGGAGACAAAACTGGACTGAATTAAAGCAGTATGTATTTAGCATGGTGTGATAATCAATATTTGAGAAGGCATGTAAAAACAGCTGCAAACTTTGAGCAGCGTAGTGCAGTTCCCCTTCCTTCCAGTGGTTTGGCTATTATTAAACATTCAAAAGAAGACGAGCTCTGAGCACAGTCACTGTGGAACTGCTGCTGCAAAAAGAAAAACGTATTCCAGCACCCTTGCGCTTGCTTGCTATGTTTATACACGTATATTTATGTGCCTGAACGAACTGGCGAACTGGCGTTTCTTACAAGAAAATGCACAACGCAATGTGACAATTACCAGAACGAGTAACTGAGAAAACAAGTCAAGTGCTAAATTTGGGCCCCAAGTGTCAAAAAGGGCCCCGGAAAGCAAAATGCAAAAAAAACAAGTTCACATTAGGTTAATAAAGATGCATCACAGCACATATGCAAAAAAAAAATAGATGCTAGAAAAATTTATTTGCTTTTCACATAAGGAATAAACGCAACAAACCTGCTTCATCAAGCTCTTGATGAGAAAGATGCTCCCACGACAGTACGCCTCCAGAATAAGTCCAAATCTCAAGCTGACTGAGGGCACATGCATTTCTGACCTTTAGAGAAAGCAAAAACAAAGCCTAAATTACATTGAAAGGAATGGGGGCGCATTGCTGTAGAGCACTATAAGAAGATGGATTTATACCTGAGGTGCCAAAACAAGAAGTGACCTATTTTCTTGTTGGAAAGGGCTCTCTCAAGCAAGAAACAGGTCAAGTCACAATCCAGGTAGGATTCATACTTCAGAACCTGCACCAGTTGTAAGAGGTACTGAAAGAGCTCATCATTACTGTTGAGGAAAAAAAAAAAAAACACATTAAATGAGAAATTACATATGAGCCGTTTTTAACTCCCTCGTAAATATTTAATTCAGACAAGGCTCTCTTGACATGCAAATTAAACATTAATAAAATTAATTATTTAAATTATTAATAAAATACCTACAAGTGCTTATTTGAATGTCTCAACAAATGTTAATTGTTAAATGTTTTTTCTTCTGATTATGACAGAGCCTGTGCAGACATCCCTGCTACTTTTTTTTTTAAAGCTCTCAAGAGCAGGTGTTGATTATAGAGGCAGTGCCACCCACCGCAAGTTCCTGAGGCAGCGGATGGTGAAGGAGCGGACATGAGGGTCAGGGAAACTGTAGTCCAGAAGTTCTAGAGCATGTATAGCAGGCAATTCTTGCCATTTCCGTAACAAACAAACCATCTGAGAAAAGAAAAAAATACACAGAGAGAGTGTAGAACAGCCTCACAAGTCATAAAGTTTGAAAGAAAAGAGCTCTGGGTGGTGGTAAAGCTGTGTGAGAGATGTGGTATAATGAGCAAATCAATCCTGAAGAAGGAAACTGAAACAATGTTGTCAGTTATTCTTTTAATATTTCATTTAATTTAGAAGTACTTTTACTTTTTTATTTTCAAAATAATACTTTTCTTTTTACAATAAATAACACAAATGACATGAAATAAAAGGATAAGTGTTTTTATTTATGTAATCAATTATTTTGTTTTGCTTTTTTGACCATTTACCTGCAAAAACGAGTAAAATAAATGCATATAAAAATGTAAATGTCAAAAGTAGTGCATCAGATGTAGGCTACAAGGAATTGTTCAATTATTTTAAATGTGCCTTTTATATGGTATTCCTTGAATAATTAACCCTTGTGTCATGTTCCGGTCAATTTGACCGAGAGAAGATCTTCATTTGCCTGAAAATGATCACATTGGACCTCAAGAGTGAATGTTGCCAAAATTGCCATTGAAAAAAACAATTGAATCCAAGATTTGGGGATTATATAGCATAATGAGAGATTTACAAGCAATTTTTAAAAGGCTGGTCATTTTTGACACAGGAACACCAGAGTAGGTACAATTTTTTTTAGCAAAGTGAAAGGGTTACATTTTTCAATGTCTAAAAATAATCATATCCCAAGGAACTAGTGGTTCAACATACCTGAGCCACGTCCTCGTGTTTGTTCCACTTAGTGATGAGGAGGAGTTTGGGGAGGCTCTCCGGGTATCGCTGCCTCACCTCTTTACGTAACTTCCACAGAAGCTCCTTCTCATCCTCAAAGAACTCCGTGTAGTTTTTATTGTCCACAATCTCTCTCAGTTTCAGGTGCTGAAAGAAGTTTATTAAAGTCGTTTTAATGCTTTCGGCTCTAGTGATATGAATCAATCATTGGAAAACATTCAATGCTTCAGCAAACCACAACTCTTAACAGTGCTGTAGAAACACAGGCCCTAATGTAGCAACCATTTATTTCCATTTCATGACTGACATATATGCATGTTTCTCGTCTCGTCACCAATACATTTTATTTCTTACCTCTTCTTTTGTAGCAACAACTTTTTCACAATTCATACCCAGCTCATTTAGCTGAAAACAACAGAAGATAATGACTGAGCATTTATACGTCATTTCAATGAAACGTACAGACATTACGAGAAGCGTGCAAGTATTAAGCAGAACCACAAAAATTCACCTTTTCAATTGGAGGATAATACAGGGGGTGTGGTCTGATGTTGGGAAACCGAATCAGGAGACCAGCCGTGCTGTCAATGTTTGGATTTTTCTCCACAGTGCCCATAGGATTCAACAAATCCCCTTTATCATCTAAAAATAAAACTGAGCTGTTAAAACCTTAATTGAGGTCCCTAATTCTGATATGAAATAACCAAAAATAACTATTCAAAATAAGACTTAACAATACTATAAAATCACTCCTGTGATTTGCAGAATTCCTAAAAGAACTCAACCAAAGGTCATGCCAAAAGAAGCAGCTGTAAATAGCATAAGCTACTGTTCATTTTAAAGTACCTGGGACTGATGGCCATGTGGAAAGGGAAAATTCTCCAGTTTTTAGCTGGTCCTTGTAGTCAAACACCATCGTGTTAACCCAGGCCAATGGGCAGTCCTGTGGAAGGAGGGATCATTTGGAGGTTTATTAACCATATTGGCATTACACAATAGTCATTTAATGTGGGAGAGGTGATATTGTCATCTAAACAGTGCTGTACACTAATGCCTCTGTTGTGGGAGGTGACAATTCAACTGACTAACCAAATATTCCAGCCACAACAGCAGTGATTTCCAATATACCCATAAAACAGACCTAATACTTCCTGTGTATGATTGAAAATGTAGTCCAGTTGTCAAGCGCTTCTATTTGTGCAGACAGAGATTACTGCAATCAATAGTATTTTTAGAAGCGCTGTTTGTGAAAATTGTGTTGTTTGTTAAGAGATTCAAAACAAATAAAATAAAAGGTAACAGTAACATGTTAAAAAATAGATAAATAAAAGCTGGCTGCAAATAGCTGCCCATTTTAACAATATTTAACTAAAAATGGTTTAAATTCTAACCCAGTTCAATTCCACATATCAATTCAATGTTGCCTAAGTCGACATAGTAAAAGTAAATATAAATACATGTTTTTAAATCTTAAAAATTATTCAGAAGAAATTATTTATACATTATTTTAATAAATTAAAAGATTATTGTAACTAAAATGTTATAAAATAATGTATAATTCATAATAATTTATAAAAATACATTTTATAAAATGTTTTTTTTTTTTTAATGAAATTATTATAATATAAATTCCAAATACTACATTTACATGTGAAAGGCTGGAGATAAACAATTGGTAAAAGAAAAAAATTCTAATCCAATTTATATGAATTCAGTATTGCCTAAAGCTACATAGTAACAGTATATAGTATATTTTAATAATATTTATTAAATATATCATATTATATTATTTAAATATATTTTAAAATCTTAAGTAATTTCAGAAATTATTTTATAATCAATTTTTATTAATCTGAAATAATTTAATTGATAATTAATTAAAATTAAATTAATTTTATAAAATAATTTACATTTAATTTAGAATTGATTATTAATATTTTAAATACAATTTCATAAAAAATACAACTCAAAGAATAAAGACTACAGAATAATTTACATAATTAAAAATATAATTTTATAGGGTTTTTTATTTATATTAACCTGCATCTACAAGTGAATATTTAATCAGAATCTAGAGATAAACAATACATTTAAATTTCAAGATGGTCAAATATGGGTTTCCAGCAGAACTAGTACAATGCGAGCATAACAGTAGGAGACTGTTTTTTGTCTCTTTATGTCTCACACTTATGTGGACTTCCTTCCTTTGACACCTGGGAATTTCAACACTGCGCCTTCAGTTGACACCGCACGCTATATGACTGAGACCGGGCCACGAAAAGGTGTGCTGGTGAGTTCTGATTTGACATAAAGTAGCTGCTCTGTCCTAATATTTAACTTGGGTTACTCGCATTGAGCAGGCAATGGACAACAACATCCTGTTATGAGGGTTTAAATAATATTGCATCATGCTGACTATACTACCAATAGTGTGTTTTGTGTTTTTGACTTGGAAACAACATTCACTGTGAACGTGTTCAGCAGCCATGAATGTCAAACCCTCCAAGCATAGCATCTGTTAGGTGTCTCATCTCTCTTCAGTCCGTGTGTTGGTTGCTAAGTGACTTGTTTGCTGTTGAAATGAACTGAAACATACCGCTCTTTTGTTTTTCTTCTTGGTAGGACGCTTTTTGGTCTTCTCGATGACGCCGTAGAGGGCAAAGCAGAGGCGGCTCATTCGAGGCAGGTCACTCACGCCGATGTCAAACACTAGTTTCTGGTCCCATACGGGTTCAGAGCAAACACTGACCTCATTACTGGTCACCACTTTGCACAGGAGCTCACTGCCATGGAAGAGGCCAGCCTGAACCACCAGCTGAGAGAAAGATAATGATTGCAGAGCTGGAAATTAGTCCCAAATCTGCCTTAAAGACTACAGTTTTAAGAAGAAGGAACTTACTTTCAATTTTCTGAAAATAAAAGAATGTATGAATGAATGAAGTGAGTAAAGTATGAGGAAGTAAATGAGTGTCTGGCATAAAAAGCATGTTGAGTAACTTGTTACGCGGGACAGTTGTCACAAGAAATAAATGTTTTTCTCTAGCAGTGGTTTCGTTTGTTCAAAAAAAAAAAAAAAGTTCAAAACCTTCTTAAATTAAAAGAACTATATTCTTATCATTTCTAATTATAAAAATGTAATGTTTGTGAATTCTATCCACCAAACTTAAACTTACAATATAATCATATTTTTTATATTATTCAAATAATAAAGATAGATTTTAACTGAAAGTTTGAACTATGTGTCCTCAGGACAAGTGCATTTTTCATAAACACACATTTTAAATGTTTTCATTTTATACAGTTGCTTGATGGTTTGGTACTTTTGTAAGCTACATTTTATACATAATTTCTTTCATAATTGTTTTACTATTTAAAGGCATTCCCTTTGTTTAAACTTTCACAATATAATATGACAAGAGATTAACATATTAAAGAAACTGTATATTTTTTGTGAACAATAATGATGGAAACGTTTAAAGGAACACTCCACTATTTTTGAAAATAGGCTAATTTTCCAACTCCCCTAGAGTTAAACAGTTGAGTTTTACCGTTTTCGAATCCATTCAGCCAATCTTCAGGTCTGGCTGAAGTACTTTTAGCTGTAGCATAGCATAGATCATTGACTCTGATTAGACCGTTAGCATCTCGCTCAAAAATGACCAAAGAGTTTCTATATTTTTCCTATTTAAAACTTGACTCTTCTGTAGTTACATCATGTACTAAGACCGACGGAAAATGAAAAGTTGCGATTTTCTAGGCCGATATGGCTAGGAACTATACTCTTATTCCGGCGTAATAATCAAGGAACTTTGCTGCCGTACGATGGGTGCAGCAGGCGCAATGATATTACGCAGCACCTAAAAATAGGCTAACTTCCGTCAACATAACCAAAGTGACCACCTGCTTGCACAGGGAGCGTGCTGGGGGCTATTTTCAGGCGCTGCGTAATATCATTGTGCCTGCTGCACCCATGATTGAATGCCAGAAATTATTTATTTTTTGAAACAATTTGCTGTGAGGAAAAATTACATGAAGGTTTTTGACGTTCGTCCACCACATCGTCCACCGCTGCAATAATTGTTCCTCAGGCTAAATGAGAAAAAAAAAATCTAACCGTTTCTCATGAACATTTTAAAATAGAAACAACCGTTCAATGTTGACTTCTCCGACGAGCAAAAAAGGAGATGCAAGCGGTGAACATAAGCAACAGTGCTGGCCTTTTCTAAGAATCTAGGCTCAAGAGAGAGCCGTAAAGCCAGATAGTCACTCCCCACTTCCTGTTTTGATGTTTCACTTAACCGCTTCTGATGAATTATGGGAAATATGTGGTCAGGGTCACATGACCACAGTGTTCATGATTTCACCCCTCGCTACCTGCACACAGTTGAAACGCTAAACAACATGGCACTCACATCCTACTAACAATATACAAATGCAGATAAACAAACAAACAAACAAACAAGTAAACAAAATAAGCAGTTTTACCTTCATGCCTTCATCTGCATTCACTCGGCTGCCCTGTAGAAGGTATATATAGAAAGGCTCATGGATAGACCACAGCGAAGATGTGTTTTGCTGTTAAGAGAAAAAAAAAGTAATTTAACATTTTAAACATTTTCTTCATCATATGTTTCCACTTTCATTGCAAGCTAACAAACACATGTGCAAGCATGCTTGACAGTTACAGAGAAACCAAAACCAAACAACAGAATGAGGAACTAACATGAGTGTGAATCTAATGTTGTGAAGGTAAACCAAGCAGTTCGTTTTGGTTCAGTAACATCTTTCATCAAATGGTATATCACATACATCAGACAACCACAGGAGAAATGTACATACTTAGTAGTGTTGGGGAAGCTGATTTGAAACAGTTACCTGATTAAAATTGTAGTTAGCTACACTGCAAGCAGCTAGTGAAAAAGATTATATTGAAGCTATTTTAGGGTGAAATATCTTTATAAATGCATAACTGTAATGATACAGGCTACAATTTATTTTTTACAACATTTATCTGCAACAAAAACAATGAGGATCTCAAATAAAATGGCTGCATTCAATTTATTAGATAAATATAGCTTATACATTTACACTAAATACAACAACAAAAAAAGAAAACACCTTTATTTACATGAAAAATGGTGAGAAGCAGCAATATTTAACTAGAATATTAATTAAATTAAAAAAGGCAAAGGGATGTCCGTTCAGTGAATCATTACTTAACCAGTCTAATTTAAATAAACTCTCCAAATGAACAAATTCACTACAAAGAAACATTTTATGTTACAAACATTAGCAATGAAGCGTTTTGTCACTATATACTTGTCTGTTGGAAAATGTCAAACAAAAAAAAAAAAAAAAAGTAACTATTTTGCGATTTTGTTTGAATTCAGACGACATGATTTGTAGGGCTGTATATCACCAGTCACGATACGATACGTATCACGATACATATGTCATGATACGATACGTATCACGATACAGGACTGCACTGAATTTCACCAAAGCCGAATTGAGTAAAACAGCTGTTTATTAAAGACTGCATACTATAGGGCCATTTCTAACTATTATAAATATTATAAATAATAATGTACTCGTTATAATAAATTTATATTGTAATGTACTCGTACTAATATATTTTAAAAATCATCTTTACATTGCTGGTAGGTTATCATTGCACAAATTAACACAATTTCTACATTTAAAAAAATAAAAATTAGAAGAGTTCTAAACTAATGCGCTGTCTTCACTGTATCTCATGCACACACGATTTTAGTCACTCACACAGATCACATTCAGCAACACAAACTTTTTAGCGCTGCCCTGCAATTTTATCAATAAAGTAGCTTAATCGCTCAAGAGCTACATTATCTTTCTCAACAAGGAGCTGGTAACAACATGGTTTCTAAAGGAATTAAAGCCACAGCTTCACTGTTAATAGAGAAACGCGGCAAAACGGAGGTAATTCATACATACACAGACTCTCTCTCTCTCTCTCTGAGAACAGAATATTAAAGTGGAGATCGCTAAACTGCAACCGCGTTTATCCACAGTGGAGAGAGAGCGAGTGCACATGGTTGCCAGGCTGATAAAGATAAGTAGCACACTTAGCAGATATTTCCATATTGCGCAAGTGGGAAGCTCTGTTTCAGGGATTACGTCTCTTTATATCAGGCAACCCAGTTGTGTTCCTCTGC
>NW_015560626.1:52636-76510 GCF_001515605.1 Sinocyclocheilus anshuiensis | reverse complement strand
AAAAATCATCTTTACATTGCTGGTAGGTTATCATTGCACAAATTAACACAATTTCTACATTTAAAAAAATAAAAATTAGAAGAGTTCTAAACTAATGCGCTGTCTTCACTGTATCTCATGCACACACGATTTTAGTCACTCACACAGATCACATTCAGCAACACAAACTTTTTAGCGCTGCCCTGCAATTTTATCAATAAAGTAGCTTAATCGCTCAAGAGCTACATTATCTTTCTCAACAAGGAGCTGGTAACATTATCGTTTCTAAAGAAATTAAAGCCACAGCTTCACTGTTAATAGAGAAACGCGGCAAAACGGAGGTAATTCATACATACACAGACTCTCTCTCTCTCTCTCTGAGAACAGAATATTAAAGTGGAGATCGCTAAACTGCAACCGCGTTTATCCACAGTGGAGAGAGAGCGAGTGCACATGGTTGCCAGGCTGATAAAGATAAGTAGCACACTTAGCAGATATTTCCATATTGCGCAAGTGGGAAGCTCTGTTTCAGGGATTACGTCTCTTTATATCAGGCAACCCAGTTGTGTTCCTCTGCAGCCAGATTAAACCTTGTTATAGCCTATATATTATGCTCTATTCATTTTTAGAAACCTCGCACTTTTCGACTCCATTTTAAACCGTGCTCTCGTATTCAAATTAAGCACGGTCCACTGCTCCACACGTGCCACAATATCGATACAGGGACAGCTGT
The DNA here is from genome assembly GCF_001515605.1 of Sinocyclocheilus anshuiensis. Classification (NCBI taxonomy): domain Eukaryota; kingdom Metazoa; phylum Chordata; class Actinopteri; order Cypriniformes; family Cyprinidae; genus Sinocyclocheilus; species Sinocyclocheilus anshuiensis. The sequence continues at coordinate 75,798 of NW_015560626.1, read as the reverse complement.
ATCTATACTCGTATCGTCAAATCTCTGTGACGATACATCGTCGTATCGATGTATCGAACACAGCACTAATGATTTGTACGAAAACATGATTTTAGAAAAAATGTACAAGCAAGAAAGCTCACCCCTAAACCTAATTGTTGGTATGGCATAAGTAGATTAAACAAAAACATAAGATCGTACAAATTAGCCACCGAAGCGTGAAATAGTTACAAACTGAAACTGCCATGACAGTGTGTTCGAAAATGTAGCTTGTTTTAAAGCTGAGCTACTGTCAAGTAAACTAGCTTGTAGAGTTGCTACAATTAATTATTTACATTTTTTTAATTCCGGAAGCATATACAACTAGCAAGGAAGAAACACTTTATGCTCCATCTCATTAATTCAAAGCACTTCCATGAAGGGGTCACAGATGATCAAAAAGTCACCATGGGTAAATGATTGCGAGTACGTCGCATTGCAAATCGAGTTCACAGAGGTTGAAGTCTACAACACAAGCTACAAGAGAAACATGAAAAGTAGTTCCCCTGTTAATAACAGATCGTGTTCCGGTGTAAAAGTGCCTTCTCACCCTTTTCAGAGGCAGCGGGGGCGGTTTGGACTGAGCACGAGTCCTGGACACCTGGTTACTGAGGCCACCCTGTTCCTCCTGGTACTTGATGATGACTGAATGATGCACCATGGTCAGGTGTGGGGTAATGCCTCCATGCAAACATGTAAAAATATACTGCGAGAGAGGAAAAAAATTAAAAAATGAGCTCATATGTTCGAGACACATTGAGTTACGGTGCTTATATGGGAGATGCAAGTTCATATCGGTCTTTCTTCCCATTATTCTTGTCATTTCTCCACTTTCAAAAAAATGCCAAAAGCCCTAAAAACTCTTAAATAAAATGTGAATGAGATAAAGCACAAAATTAATGTTTTTTTCGTAAACAGACAATCAGAGACAGACAGCGAGGGATGGAAATGGTAGCCGATGTACAGATGGTTTTATCAGTTCCTGTTTACCAAAATGTACACTATAAAGACCTGACCAGATCCAGTACTCCTGGACTAATCATCATTAGATCCTGCGGCCTGTTCATTTAGGTAGCGTAATGCAGCTGAAATCACATTATCCTCAACGTAGTTGATGTTTTGAAGGCTGGTAGAGATGTATGACTCATCTTTGCAGGTTCAAGTAGTTTCTAAATCAACAACTGTTACAGAGCCGTGAAGTCCTACAATTAATTCAAATCAAGGCCTCTGAAGAGCCTGACAAACTTTACATTGCAGCAAAATGGAATATATAATAGGACAAGATTTAAAAAGACATGCAGCCTGGAGTCTGAAAGTGTGGTGCTTTCATATAAATTTGAAAGAAAATGTAGCTGTGAAGTTGAGATGATGTTGTGACTTTCAGACTTACTTTAAACTGGCAGAGTGGATATTTTCCATAAATGAACTCCCATCTCCCGTTAACCTGAAGGGTGTAGTCCTCTGGCTTCTCCTGCTTGGCCGGTCGGAACACGGTGGACTTCTTTCTCAAGGCGTTCCGTTTCAAAAACATCGGCAGGTCCTGTGGATCTTGCTGGAGAACGAAGGTCTCCTACAAAGTCAAAATGTGAAATGCATAACCAGGGGGTCCAAAACATTGACATTCTTTCATTAGAAAAAGAGTAAGCCTACAATATAGGCTGAAAGTATAGAATAAGTCATAACTATAATGCAAAAACATAATATAGATACATTTAAGGTCAGTAGATTTGTGTTTCAGTAGGGATTAATTAAATTAATATAACATGACAGTAAAGACTTAAACATTGTAGATTTCTATTTCGCATAAATGCTTTTAGAACTTTTATTGAGCAAAGAATCTTGAAAAAATGCATCACAGTTTCCACAAAAATATTAAGCAGCACAACATAATATGACATAACAAGAAATGTTTCTTGAGCAGGGTACTTGATGATGACTGAATGATGCACCATGGTCAGGTGTGGGGTAATGCCTCCATGCAAACATGTAAAAATATACTGCGAGAGAGGAAAAAAATTAAAAAATGAGCTCATATGTTCGAGACACATTGAGTTACGGTGCTTATATGGGAGATGCAAGTTCATATCGGTCTTTCTTCCCATTATTCTTGTCATTTCTCCACTTTCAAAAAAATGCCAAAAGCCCTAAAAACTCTTAAATAAAATGTGAATGAGATAAAGCACAAAATTAATGTTTTTTTCGTAAACAGACAATCAGAGACAGACAGCGAGGGATGGAAATGGTAGCCGATGTACAGATGGTTTTATCAGTTCCTGTTTACCAAAATGTACACTATAAAGACCTGACCAGATCCAGTACTCCTGGACTAATCATCATTAGATCCTGCGGCCTGTTCATTTAGGTAGCGTAATGCAGCTGAAATCACATTATCCTCAACGTAGTTGATGTTTTGAAGGCTGGTAGAGATGTATGACTCATCTTTGCAGGTTCAAGTAGTTTCTAAATCAACAACTGTTACAGAGCCGTGAAGTCCTACAATTAATTCAAATCAAGGCCTCTGAAGAGCCTGACAAACTTTACATTGCAGCAAAATGGAATATATAATAGGACAAGATTTAAAAAGACATGCAGCCTGGAGTCTGAAAGTGTGGTGCTTTCATATAAATTTGAAAGAAAATGTAGCTGTGAAGTTGAGATGATGTTGTGACTTTCAGACTTACTTTAAACTGGCAGAGTGGATATTTTCCATAAATGAACTCCCATCTCCCGTTAACCTGAAGGGTGTAGTCCTCTGGCTTCTCCTGCTTGGCCGGTCGGAACACGGTGGACTTCTTTCTCAAGGCGTTCCGTTTCAAAAACATCGGCAGGTCCTGTGGATCTTGCTGGAGAACGAAGGTCTCCTACAAAGTCAAAATGTGAAATGCATAACCAGGGGGTCCAAAACATTGACATTCTTTCATTAGAAAAAGAGTAAGCCTACAATATAGGCTGAAAGTATAGAATAAGTCATAACTATAATGCAAAAACATAATATAGATACATTTAAGGTCAGTAGATTTGTGTTTCAGTAGGGATTAATTAAATTAATATAACATGACAGTAAAGACTTATACATTGTAGATTTCTATTTCGCATAAATGCTTTTAGAACTTTTATTGAGCAAAGAATCTTGAAAAAATGCATCACAGTTTCCACAAAAATATTAAGCAGCACAACATAATATGACATAACAAGAAATGTTTCTTGAGCAGCAAATCAGCATATTATAATGATTTCTGAAGGACCATGTGACACTGTATCTGTAATGATGCTGAAAATTCAGCTTTGCAAGCACAGGACTAAATTACATATCAGACTATATTCGAATAGAAAACAGACTTCTCTCAAAAATCTTGAAAAATATCTACCCCAAACGTTTGAATGGTACTGCATAATAAAAAACAGAGAAATTTTGCATCTAACTATATTCAAAAACTCAGAATGCGGGACTGCCAAGTTGATTGAGAGTGTGGGGAGACTATGCTTTATGGGAGTGGGTGGTCATGGTTGCCATGATTCTCATTTCCATGGTAACAGCGACTTCTCTGGGGTCTTTGAACAGTTTGTGTTATGAAAGGGGTCCTTGGTTCAAAAAAGTTTGAGAAAACATGCTCTAGTTATAGTAAAAAAGCAGAAAACTCCCTCATAATCACTGATGCGCATAGGATCAGGGTTCACTCACTATAGTATGATTAATTACTCATTATGTGATTGTTTTTCTCTGCAAATGCGGTGTCGAAACGGTCTGGCTTTTGATCCATGTCATGCACTATAAAAACAAGTGCTGCTGGAGGTTTTTTTGCACGCTTCAGACTCATTACAAGGTTAAAGATCATAGGTAAATAACATTCGTGCTGAGTGGGTGGGGGATTGACAGGCAACACAACACATATAAATACTATCAAAGGCTTCACTCTGGAAAACTGGGTCAGTGAGAGCCATGTGTGCCTGCAGATGCTGCAGTGACATCATCACCGTGTAAACGTCTCCTGACTGTTACGATTTGTGATATCAAAGGCAGAAAATATGTCAGTCTAAAATTAGACTTTTGCATGAGAGGATTAAATAGTCAACGACTACATAACATGCTGCTCATTTCACATTATCAGCACAAACAGAAAGCAGATACATAGCATTATACTAAAGGAATGAATTCCCAGAAAGCATAAAAGAATGGTATATTAACATGAACTCGTGTAAAATATGACTTCACTCACCTCACTGCCCTCAAACTTCACATTGACCAAAATCTTTTTGCCGCTGTGCGATTTCCCAGATTGCGCCACTACCGAGCACGGCTCCAAGTCACACGGGAAGTTGAACTCCATCCATGGTTCCCAAGGCAACATCTGACGCACCTGAGCACGCTCTTCACAAAATGTCCGCATTTTTGTTCGGAATTCATTCACCTCATGGTTCTTTTGGGAGTCAAATTCATGATGACCTGTGGAGAAGGTTTTATGCCATTTTGAACAAAGCCAGAATGGTAAAACTGCACTGTCAACATTCAATACGAAAATACTACCAATAATAAAACTCTCCAAGACACAAAAAATGGGTCTGTTCTAATAATGTTGCAGATAAATTAGCAGGGAAGAACAACGCTAAAAGCTAGTAATAAAATCCAATGAATCATATAATCATGCGTTTTTAGGCCAGCAAAATAAAAAGGCTTTTAAATTGACTTTTAAAAGACAGAAGAAAATACCTCCCATATCTTTAGTTGGCCAACATCTAGGATATTTTTATTTTGGCGCAAATTCATCTAGATGCTAGTCGAATTATGCAGAAGGCAACATGAACAGATTGCGTGACCATCCTCAAAAACCATTAAAGGGGTCATATGATGCGATTTCAATTGTGATTCAAATCTCTTTGGAGTGTTACAAGCTCTTGGTGCATAAAGAAACACAGGCGGCGCTGCTCGTCTTCCAGCTCCTCCCGCTCCGCGGTCATGTTGATGCAGGTGAAGACGTAGGCGTCCGGGTCACTCAGGGCACTGAACAGAGGCTCGTTCCTGGCATTCTTCCACACCATCTAAGGCACAAGCCACAAATCAAGACTTTAATGTGGACAGTGGGTTTGACTGCAGTTGATTCCTATAATTTTATTGCAGAGAATCTAATACCAATATGCTGCGTTTTGAATGATATTACCCAGCATACGGTACAGGTAGGCTTCCTGACTATCTCAACCAGAAAGATTTCCTTAGTTAACCAACAAGTGTACATAAAACAAAACACGTCAGGGGTATAAAGAAAGTAACAAGCGGGAAAAAACTGTATAAAAACTGTTTATATCTTAAACAATTGCATTGCTTTCAAGTTTTTACTTGTACTGTAGATATCATTTAATACATTTTAATACCAAATACATTTTAATATATGTTTTAAATTGTTCAAAAATAGGCATTTTTAAAAACCATCTGACTTTATGAATATAATAACCAGCAAATTTAATAATGAAATCAAAAAAATATACTATATTTTTAATCACCATCAATCAAATACTTGTGTATTTAAAATGTCCTGCAATGTATTTAAACAACAGTTTGCTTTTTTTAATTATTATTATTTGTTATTTTAATTATTACAGATGCAGTTTTATGACCTCATATTAAAGCAGTAGTTTTTTTAACATTGACCTCATGAACAAATTCAGCCCATTTGGTGAACCTAATAAATTCACTGAAAAGATCTCTTTACAAATTAGATTTTGATCATTCTCTCATAAACGAGGAGTGTTAAGATATAATATTAACATATTTTAGTAAATAATGATTTCAATTTTGTTATGTAAGATATTCTAAGACTTCCAAAGTTGTACGGACCTCATTTGTGCTGTTTTTTTGTCCTTTTTAAACTACAATCATGATGCTCATTCCAAACAGTCCATGTTATTTGTCAATTATTCATATCTGCAAATTAGCATGTTTGGTGTTTGCATGTGATCAGAGGGTCTCCTCACCTTCTTGATGGTACTAATGGTGTCACTGCGTGCTACGGGAAAGTTGAGGTAGATCCCCGTGGGGAGGAGGAACTCTATGTTGATCTGTTGCCAACCCTCCCTCTCCCACACATCCTGCATGCCGTAGACCCCCGGCGGCATGGTGCAGGAAGCTCATCTACAGCTGACCCCACTGCTGAACACAGATAGACGTTTACGACAGATAAAGTCATACAATACTGAACATGCATGAAGTGTTTACTAGCTGTTACAACCCACTGAACCAATTACAGAGGCAGGGAGTGACCTCAAGACGCTCAATTAATATTCAGCGAGAAGAGAGAGAGCGTGTAACATATGCTGCATAATAAATAATTATTAAGACACTTTTCTTGTAAATGTGCATCACATGCTCTTTAAAAATATATCATTCATATTATGATTAACATCACTTTATAATGGCTAGTAGCAATCGAATGTGTAAGTAAGAGTAAATAATTTAGAATTTTACTGAATAATTACAGAATACTTGTTTCTATCATCACAAAGACAAAATATTATCATAACATAAACCTCAAGAAGTACAATTAAGACACTGTTAAAAGAGAAAACATAGAAATATACTACAAGTTACGTTGCACATGAGCTTTAAAATTATTATAGAATATATTATTTTAATTACTATTTTTTAATATAGAATATATTTATTTTTTAACGCGCTAAAGACTTAACAGTTAGAATGTCCTATGCAGCGTGTTCATACTTCTTCTCTTCTCAAAATATATTTTTTATTTTATACAATATTTATATGCAATATAACATTGCACAATGGTTTGTATCAACCCAGTGACCTGCTAAAAAATGAAAGCTGTGCATACTAGGGTGTATAAAAAATACAGTCAAAACAATCAATCTCTTGTATAGGCAGACAGGTCATTGAATTGCATAAATTTGTTTATATGCACACTACAATAGTTATACTTTACATTATCAATGAAAAAATTACAACTGGAAAATCAATTTAAAGAAGATTTCAATTGCAATTGATCATGAACAGAAGTATGGTGTTCCTGACATGAGATTTCGCATTATATCATATTAATCAATATCTAATATCATATATGCTATGCATGTGTCTGAAGCACACACTGCAGCTCTGTGATGAATTGTCGGACTGTCTAGGGTTACAAAGCCGGCCGGAGGGCCAATATCCGAGAAACGTGGCGCACATCATCTCACATCAACATAGCAATTTCACAAATGTTATACTATATTTTAAACTATGCGTCTGTCGAAAATATATGGTGTACATAAATCGTAGCGATTAAAAATAGCACATTATTTATGATGCATTTTTAAAATGGCAGGTGTCAACACATTTTTGCCTAAGCCACCATGAATAAACCTCTGCTCGTTTCATATTCTCGTGATGGGAAACATGAAACAAAATATGACAATGTGACAGCGCGGACTTACCTTCAAGCCTCACCGGTGGTTCATTTCTCCATCTTCAGAATCAGCGATGCTCCTTTACTTTGACACTGAATATTGATATCTTCTTGGCGCGTGAATGTCGGTCAGCGATCAATACGCCAGTATTTGAATGGTCTGAAATGACAGCAGAAGTGTTAATAATCCTTTAGTGATTGGAGGTGTTAAAGTGGTCGTCTGCACTGCGCCTTCAGCACCGCGTTCCTAACTCGTAGGGATCATCGACATAGTTGTCTCTCTCTCTTCCTCTTTCACGCGCTCACTTGCTTCCTCCTCCTTTCTCTCTCTCTTTCGTTCTCTCCCTTGTTGTCATTCATGCACGGCATATAATACTGACAATAAAAATGTCTGCGTGTCATGAAATCCTTCATTCAGAGAGAAATGGAATGAATATGTTTGGAGAAAACGTTACAGTATAACATCAAGATGTTTGATGTTTTGATGATTTACGACCTTAAATTAACTGGCACCATTTTATCCATTACATAAAGATGTTATGATTTTAACTTTCAAACATACGTAATAAATGTTTGCACTTTTCAGAACGGTTCGAAACAATATTAACGGTCCCTAACTCTTCCTCAGCACACCACCGTCTGGCTTCCTCTGCTTCTGAGGTCTGTTTCCACGCGTGCGACATGCTGCGTTCGTTTGAAAACAGTCTCTGTGATTACTTAACTCTCCTCAATCATGTTTATGCACTATGAGCTATAAATTCGCAGAAATAAATCAAATATAATCCATTATGTGGCTTTTGGTTCATCCGAGTGACTCTAATCTTTTGAATCTGTTCTCCAAGATCCAATTTAAGCTTGTTACGGGTGAGTCACTGAATCATTCACTCAACCGATTCGCCAAAGATGCCAAGTCGGTCACGTTTCAATTAACTTGAATAGCGTATGGTGGTTTTATACGATCATAGTTCTTCAGCCGCTTTCTCTAATTGTTGTGAATGAGACTGACTTAAATTACCATTTTCGTTGAGGCGCTCAAAATATCCTCATACCAGCTCTGGTTCAAGGCCGAGTATTGTTTAGACGACTGGTTCACTCTAGGGGGCGTATTCGTTAATAAGTACAACCAATGAAATGCTCCGTTAAAGCCCTTCTCTAATGCTATTGGCTCATGTTATAGTCACTTCTCGAATGCTATTGGCTCATGTTATAGTCAGTCTTCGAAGGTGGGCGGTGTCACGCTAGAATTCTCTTACTATAAAAACTTAAAAGCTGTAGAAAGGAGTCGATTAAATTACATGTTCAAAAACATCGATTAGTTCACAACGAAACTGTAGTTCAGAGCATGTGTGCTACTATTATCCGACACCAGGTATCACGTGATACCTGTATGCGTAAATACTGTACATAACAGGCTGAATTACTGAACTTATTATTTCCTCATTTTTAAATAAAACCGGCCAGACGTGTCTTCCTGTGAGAGAGTAAGGAAGCTCTAATTCTGGATGCCACTGACAGCGAATAACGATTATGGGTCCATGCATGGGGAAGTCACTTAAAAGCACCAGTCATTCAGTCAAATAAATCTGTCTGCTTTCAGCAAGGAGACGTCTAGTAAAAGGCTATTATTTTATTCCTGAGAACAAATTATAAAGCTTTGCAATGCATTTATATATAAAAAAAATACATATCCTGTAATCCAAATAGAGCACAATCTCTGGCCCATTTATGAAAACACCATTGAATCCAAGACCTGGAACTGCATGTAATTAGTCACATGCTGTTTAATCATCTGCATAGACATTTATAGGTCTTCTTTTCAGCCATCTGAAAGACTATAGTGGTGCAGTGATGATAACAAGCTTTTAAAATGCACTGCACCATTGAAAGCTCGCAGCTTGTGAAAACAGGAAGTGTATGTGCAGAACAGAAACTCAGAGTGAAATAAAGCCAAAGACCCCTGTGCCCACATCCGCCCACCTTCAGCCCCTGCCCACAAGTCACTGCAGGCCAAAGTGCACTATGCTGCCAGACAGCTGATCACTGCAGGGAAGTTACTGGAGGTGATGGGGAAAACCAAACACATGCAATGTCATTACAGCCCCTGAAATAATCAAATCAAGCTGTAGAAAGAGGCCTCGGATGCCTTTAAGGGAAATTATGGATGGACATACAGCGCTGCATCTGAGACCATGGTCTAATATTCATATTGCACTTACAATGCATCAAACACTTCTTTAAATTTTAACTGTTAAAGTAACAGTCTTTCCTCACCATGGCAACAGTTTCAAAGCCTCATGTAGCCTTGGGATTACTCCGTCTTTCTTTATAAATGATCTCGTTTGTTCATCCAGCAGCTTGTATTTGAATATGGGCTGGTTTTTATGTTAAGATAAAACTATATTATATTTCTCTGTTCAAAGGCACTTTAGGACAGGGAATGACAAGTTTAAGCTGTAGTGAGTGTTTTGCTCATCACATGTCTAACCTAAATTGAGGTCAGTGGACTAAGATTTGCACTATCACAAGGAATAGACATCTCATGTCAACTATTACAATAGCTCATGCCTTTTTCTGTAAACCCAATAAATGGATTCACAGAAACATGCTACGAGAAGGTGGCCACCACATATCAATATATATATATACATTTTGTATATAATAAAATATGTTCAGATTAATTATATAAGCGGTCAATCAACATAATCTGTCTATATAAACTGTTAGTATGAAAACTAAAATACTACAACATCTTTTTACAGATAATAGGTCAAAAGGCCACAAGGGGGCGGCATTTAGCTACACAGTTTACTGTGGAGTTAGAATTACACAACCATGATCTTGCTCCATATTTTGGAATAATCATCTCATAATTTTAATCACTATTATTCACGAATGTTCATTATAATTAAGTATTTGCACTGCACTTAGCATTTACAGACACTGGATAGATTAGATATTGAAGCAGTGATTTTCGTGTCATTTTGTGCGTTTTTCAAATAAAACAATTGGACAAATTGTTTTTTTTTTTTTTATATTTGTAATTTTATTTTAATATTATTATTATTTCTTTAATTAAGTTTGATCAAATGCAATTGGCCTAGTAATATATAATAAATAGTCAAATAAATGAGACTTGTATGACTACACTAAAAAAAAATGGTGCTATATAGCACTAAAAGCGGTTCTTTGGCTCGTAATCATAGGGGAACCACTTTTAGTGCTATTTAGCACCTATTCTTACAGGTGCTATATAGCACCTTTGTCAAATGGTGCCATGTAGAACCATAAGAGGTGCCATATAGCACTTTTTCTCAACAATGGTGCACCAATCATAACTCATCCATCGGTAGTGGTGCTATATAGCACCTTAACCACTCCAAAGAACCGCTGAAGAACCTTTTTTTTTTAGAGTGTAGTTATCAGAATTTTATCAGAGAAAAATTCGAACAGGTTATGAACATTTACATATAAAAAAATACTTTCAAACTCCAGAAATGCAGACACTGAACATGTCTATTCAATATACAAAATATTTTGTAAAGAAAATACACTTTTGCATATGTAAAGAACTCTTGTAAACAACTTGTGCAAAGAGTTTCCACTAAATAAAATATTCATCAAACATTTTTAAACGGTATGCAAACCGTACATCCATTTTAAGATCCTTAATTCTATCTCAATACATGGTAAAAATAAATATGCTTATGTAGGCTATCTTGATGCTTTTTAAACATTTGCTGAAATTTATGGAAACTGACAACTTGCCAACAACCAAGTGCGTTTTGAACAGCTCTTCGTCTCTTGACTTTTAAGTGAACAATAGTTTAACAATGTAACAATATTTCATTCGAGAAAATCCACAAAACACAACTGTAAACCCATTAGTTATACAGTAAACAAATTAATGCAGCGAATGCAACATTTCTACCTAATTTCAACCAGCCAGTCTGACTTGAAACGGCACGTTTAACATCTCCAAAGGTTAACGTAACAAAAACAGCAAATCTAGATCCAAATGAATTTTTTTGCCTACTTATATTCAGTTTTCACGTGTCTGTCCGTCAGTCAAACGGATGATGCACCTGTTCGGGATGGCCGTTGTGCGGCGGGTAGCTGCAGGCGGAGATGGAGCTTCCGCCAGGGCTCACCGGAGGAGTCATGCCGCTCAGAGGCACCAGAGCGTTCGGATGCCGGTGGTACGGTCTGTAGGACGGGTGAAGGTGATGGTGTTGACCGTAGTAATAACTCACGGGAGAGTTAGCGTAATCGTTTGGAGACAGAGGGCGCGCGTTACCAAGCATGGGCTGCAGGTAGCTGGAGATGTGCGTCGGAGAGCTGGACTGGTGGCTCCAGGAGCTGGCGCTGCTGACGAACGGGCTTTGCCAGTAAACGGGCTCCTGTTGCAGGCAGTACGAGTCGGTGAACTTAAATCCAGACGGTAAGGTTGGTGGTCTGTAGGGTCTCTTGACGCGCCTCCTGCGCCTATAATTACCCTTCTCAAACATATCGCTAAACGCTGGGTCTAGCGTCCAGAAGTTCCCCTTCCTCTCCTCGCCGCTCTCCCGGGGAATCTTCACGAAGCACTCGTTGAGGCTCAGATTGTGCCTGATGCTGTTCTGCCATCCCTTTTTGTTCTTCTCGTAGTATGGAAACTTGGATATGATGAAGCCGTAGATGTCATTCAGGGTCAGCTTCTTCTCCTCGCTTTCTCTGATGGCCATTGCAATGAGAGCCACGTACGAATAAGGAGGCTTTTCTGGTGCTGGAGCGGCTCCTCCATCCCCCGCGGTACCCTGGCAGTCCTCTGCGGTATCGCGGGATTGCAGGTTATCAGACCCCGCGCTGCGATCCATGAGATGGGCTTGAGCTGGATGAATGAAAAGGCGAGATTCTCCGCAGCGAACAGCACGGGTGTAAAGTTAAAAGTGTCCAGGTGTGCTTCGGATTTGCTTTAGTCTCCACCTACCTGCCCTGCCTCCTGTTGGTATCCTGAAATAGAGGTCAAAAGTTCGCGAATTCAACATGAAAGAGGCGCGCGAGGGTCGCAGACGTATTTGGACTGCTTGGTAAATGTTACAGTAAACATCTGTTTGATGTCGCCGGCATTAAAAAACACTTGCTAACCGCGTTAAGCCAACATTAATAAAATAATAATAATATGTTTTCTTGTTATTCTTATTATGTTGTGAATTGATTGTGCAATTGAATTTAAAATATTTGATTAAATATAAAAACTGCAGGCTAAAGTTTGCAATGTCAAAAAGCATTGCAAATCATTCTGTCCTTTATCGTATTTTAAAAGGTTTGTGCGCACCTTTTTAATCCGCAGGCCTAAATAATCATGATTTAGGCTAAATAATATTAGACACATATATAACATTTAAACACATTTAACTAACTAACGCATTTATGGATTTTGTGGACTGCGCATGTTTCAAGAACAAAGAGCATCTGATTTGTAAACTTCATCCTCTGCACAGTCTTCCCACAACTGCTCCGTCCAATCAAATAGATGAAACGTGCCATCAAAGGTGCCGCCTTGTTAAGACCTTATTTGATGACCTGTATTCTCAACATAATATAGGCAAAACATAGCCTATTTTATAACTTTATATTTGTTGATGTGAAATTGTGATTTTTTTTCTTGAAATATGGGCTGTAAAAGTCTATTTAAAAAGTTAACAATTAGGCTTTTTAAAAAAGTATTTTAAATTCTTTTTAAAAAAGTTTTTTTTTTTTTCTTCTGATAGTGATTGGACTGGAATTAATTATCTGAAATTATAGCAATATTTAGGCTGAAAATGAAAGTCTTTTGGATTAAAGTTGTGTGAATTTGGCTTTAAGATTGACTTGCATAATGAGCTTAAAATGAGCCAGATTGTTATTGACTAATAATTAGCAATACATTTATTACAATATTTATTATTTTTTAATGTCAGTTAATTGTTAGTTCATATTAGCTCAGGTCCATTAAATAATATTAACAGATACAACTTTGGTTTAATGTATATATGTATATAATATAACTAAGATTAATACATGCTTTATCAGTATTTTTTAGAATTGTTCATTCATGCATAGTTATTTATTGCTATATATAACTAATAACTAATGTTAACAAATGGAACCAGTAGAGTGTTACCTATCATTTTAATAACTGCAGTGTGAATTATTCTGCATATTGTCATTGAATGAATCTTGAGCTCAGAGACATTGTTTTCAATAAATAAACAAACAAATAAATAAAGAAAATAAATACTGTTTGGGAAATTGTTCATTTATATCAGCATTTTTGAACATTATTCTCAACAGGTTTGATCAACTAAAATTAAAAATGTAATTCTGTAATGAACTTGCTCTTTTGTACGTTAAGTGCAAAAATATATATATTTTTAAATGTATTTATGCTATTTATTTCAAAATCGCAGTAATATCAGTGATTTATGGAATGTGCAGTATATACAGTATAATTGACCACAGGTTGTAATGTCCTTAGTCTGAATGTGTCTTACAATAACATAAAACATTCTTACAGCAACATGCATGTATTAACTTGCCTTTTTTGGGGGGGGAATTTCCCACTCTGACAGTTCCATCTTTATGTGCATCGACAAATACATTGCTAACTACAGTGCCTCATATCTTCAGTTACCTCCATTAAAGGCAGCACATTCATTAGAGTAAATACATCAGAAATCCATCTTCTAAACCATTTGCAAAACACATTAATGGCTTGTAATTCAAATGAATTTGCATTCTGTTCTTTATTTTTTATACCACTCTGAGCTGTATGTCCTATACTGAGAGAATCCAGATTGTTATCATTCTTTCAGGAGACAGACTGTCTACACCCAGCCAGTGATGGAGAAAGATAAACTCTGGTACTCTGGAATACTTTTGATTTACTTTCAGTTCCCATTGTATATTTTTCCTTACACTTTTTGAAAATGTAAATGATTGCATCGTTCTCTAACACAATTCAAAAGGGCAACATGCAAGAACAACTGAATGTTTCAAATACATCATGATATGGGAACTGCAACACAAAATAAGATCAAGGAAAAACCTTCACAACTACCTTCACTATTGACCTGTTCAGTGAGCAACTGACTTTACAAATACATGCTCAGAATTTCTGAATGATGAAAGAGAACGTTTAAAATTTACATTTACATATTAACTAGACACAACAGTAGCAGGAGAAATTAGTCAAGGAGTCAACAATATTTGTAATATACAATGCCAGAGATTAGGAAGCAATCTAGAGAAAAGGAGAAATTCAGAGAAGAATTTCAGATTTCATTATTTTTTTTTTAACACGAGTGTGAAAAAATACAGAAGACACCAAAACCAATGTATAACTATTACAGTGGAGATTTATTTCAATCTGGTAATTGAAACACCTTTATTTTATGTACAAAATATTAAATTATCCTGTTTTCCCTTGACATTATGAGTTAAATCATAAAACAGTCAGAGGCTCAATGGACACAGTAACAGACATTTGCTACACCAAATCTTTCAGTGTCACATTGTTAACAAATCAACACAAACATATTGCACTTTATAATATCACATCATTACGATAATGACATGACATGGAATTCTTCTTTCAGGATGTAGGATAAACAGAAACACTTAAATGTACAGCAATATGGCAAAGTCGTCAAATAGATTTTTTTTATAAAGATGCAACACATGCCCAACAGACATCATTCTGTTAAACTAAACAGCACAAGCATTCAGTCTGAAACACATCCAGTGTGTAAAAACACAAAAACTGATTGAACATGCACAAAAACATGTTTTACAAAGCTCACATCATACTTTGCAGCATAATGTAGAATCTCAGCTGTATTTAACAGAGCTCAAGTTAAGAGGATACGGTCTTCTTATTTATTTGAGAATTCCTTTATTCTCCATTATTATATCCACAATTGTTGAGCAGCAAGAATAAAGTTGTAGTCGTCACCCAAGGGAAATGCTATCCATGTATTTCCATGATATAGATTTACTGAGCACGCAGGTGACAACGACCAGTGTACATCCCAGGTTGACCTTGAACAGGTCTTTTCTATATGCTCATCTCCAATTGTAATAAAGATAGAAACCGATAAAGGTTAAGTTAATGGTCAGGCTGGCAAACAGTAGACCAGGCCAAAGTGTCAGGCCCAAAAACCCTGTGAAAAAGACAAAAACATTCAAACAATAAATAATTATGCAGAACAGAGTAAACACTGCTACTCTAATGAACTTCCTATTCGCACCTTTCCATCCAGGCTTGCTGTCAGTTCCATTTCCTGTGGTCGTGTCTACACGGCAGTTTGAAGAACCGGAGGAGCTGCCCATTCGCTTCTCCACATGCTCAAACACACTGCCCTCATCGATCAGTGAACCTGAATCTCAAACAAAATCATATCTATATCAATCTTAAAAGTTCAAGAATATTGAGAACAGAACATATAAATAACATATGTGACCCTGGACCACAAAACCAGTCATAAGTAGCACAGGTATATTTGTAGCAACAGCCAACAATACATTGTATGGGTCAAAATTATTTAATTTTTATTTTATGCCAAAAACCATTAGGATATTAAATAAAGATCATGTTCCATTAAGATATTTTTTTTATTTCCTACCAAAATTGACCCTTATGACTAGTTTTGTGGTCCAGGGTCACATTTGCCCATAAAACCAACAGACTTGAATGATATGAGGTTTTTAAATTAAGAAACGGAGGTTTCTAATCTTCAGTTATTAGTAATACAATATAATTTTCAAGTAATACTAGTAAATAAATAGATAGAAGATTGCACCTTAAAAATAGCATTAGTATGTTGTCCTCCAAAAAGCATTTGGACACTTAAGATAATAAAAGTTAGTTGACAAAAAAAAAAAAAAAGTCACAGTCACACTTTTCAAAAGCAAAATAAAGCAATACAAAATTTGGTAACATTTTAGGGCCACTCTATACTATCATTCAGCTCAAATGGTTGACAGAAACTTTAGGACATTCATGTAGATTAAAAATACATCCAAAAGTGTCCTATACCATGATTCTGTGAATGGAAGTGTGGAACATCAGGCAAGAATCCTCCGCTGTGCACGTGGCGTTGCTCTGAAAGAAACGGAGGTGGTGAGGCCAAACTTAAAGGCTCCAGAGGAGAGGAAAAGAGCCGCAGCTTTTGCCCACTGATGTTGAGTCTGGCCGGACTGATGAGTGGCCGGCACTGCCTGGCGGAGCTGGAGGTGGAAGTGACAGATCCTGCCACGGAAGAGGTTGGAGATGGTCCAGGAGAGGAGGGTTGGCTTCCAGATTTTAGAGAGAAGTAATCTATTGAAAAATGAAAGAAATTAGTTTCACCGCGTTTATCAAATGGCGATGTGACTGATAAGTAGTAGACAATTATCATATACGATTTATCTGGTTTGAGTTCATAAAGATGTATACAACAATTCCTTCACTTCTTCAGAATTACCTGAAGGTGGAGAGTCTTTACACTGTGAAGATGGTCTACTCCCACTGAACAGGAAACCTGAATCTACAAGCAAAAGAACAAATCAGCACAATTGTTTGGGGGTCATTTTTATGTTTTACTTGATCAAAAATACAGTAAAAGTGGTAATGTTGTGAAGTATTTTTATACCATCTCAAATAACTGTTTTCCATTTTTTAAATGCATTTTATTCCTGTGATGCAAAGCTGAATTTTCAGCATCACTACTACTCCAGTCTTCAGTCACATGATCCTTCAGAAAAACATTGTAATATGATTCAGTGCTCATTATTATCAATGTTAAGAACAGTTCTGCTGCTTAATATTTCTGTGAAAACTTTTTTTTTTCAAGATTCTTTGAAAAATAGAAAGTTCTTATTACGTTCAGCACTTATTCAGAAATGTTTTCTAACATTATAAATGTATTTACTGTCACTTTTGATCGATTTAAAGCGTCCATGCTGAATACATTTTTTGGACAGTAGTACAACTGCAGTTTCTTATTTGAAACATTTCTATGGCTGCCTTCTCAAAAAGTGAAAGATAGCTATCCCACAAAAGACTGATAGAAATTGCCAGCAATTTTCATGATACAACACAAGCATCCAACTGCAAAGTAGAGACATTTAACGCTCTCATTCTGTCATTCCAGGAATGTCTCCATATGTGGAGCCAACACAGCTGCAGCTGTAGAGGAGCAGCACCATTACTGACCATTATAGAGCAGATGGGTGAAGGTACATGATGGAGCAGGAACAGGCCCTGCTCACACAAAAGCCTTTTCAAGACCTCCTATAGAAGTGTGACGGAGAGATGAGTGATAACTCTAATGCTTCTGTAAAAACAAGCTGTGAGAGAACTCACTGGACTCTTAGTGATATTTTTTTAAATGAAAACTTTTGTTAGCTGTTGAAGATCACCATTACATATCCATCCAAGAGTGTAAAGATCAAGCTCTGGCCCTTTTTATCACACCTGCCGAGCCACTGCATCTGATTACAGGAGGCTGACGTTTGCCATCGCATCTGGTCTCGTCTGAAGATCCACACATGAAACGAACCATGATTCTTCTACCGTCTCACAACAGTCATTTAAACACCACTCCCGACATCACCCTGATCCCAGGCTTTAAAAGCCTGTGTATTACAAAGTCCTGTTTACTGACAGGTCAAAGTTAAAAGCTATGGCAAACCAAGCTGTTGCCCCTGCCATCCCTTTTGATATACAGTATGAACAATATGTTGGTAGGTTATGCAGAGTTAAAACTGTCAGTCAATTAGGTAACTATTTTTTTTTAATGCATAAACATGAATCAAAACATTATTGTTAAAGGGGTCATATGATGCGATTTCAATGCAGAAACAATAATGTACAGTATGTGGAAAATAATGTGTTTTTTGAACCTTAAACCGCATAAACACATTTCATTACACCAAATACACAAAATAATGTTCTTTTTAGCAGCATCATATGACCCCTTTAAAGTAATAGTTCATCGAAAAATTACATTTCTGTTATTTACTCATTTTGCTCCAAAATGTGACTTAAAAAAAAAAACAAATCTTTTCTACACTGATAGTTCATATTGATCTGTATCATATCTGATATGAGAGCTGATATGGAGGGCATTATCAGTGAATAATGTTCTTCGCACAGCTTCAAACACTTTTGGAGTTTGATAGCCTGTGGTCAATATATGTCACTGGACAGAGAAAAATTGTTCCACTGAAAAAATAACAGCATACAGCTTTGGAACAGCATGACAGTGAGTAAATAATGACACATTTTATTTATAGGTTCACCATTCTTTTAAATTCAAAGATAAAATAAAAGAATGTAAATCAGTCACTTCCTGTAACTGGAAACTCATCAGCAGTGGGAAAATCCCTGTAGCATGCAGGTAGCTGGAGATACTGAACAGATTATTTCTCAATCACACTTCACAGTTTTCTTTGGCAGTTGGCAAAATTCCCCTGCTAGGTGCGGCAGTGTCTGGGTTGAAGAGTGAGCTGAGTTCCTTGTACCATGCATTCAGTCAGTCAGTGACCCACATCTTTCCCATCATGCACTTCTGCACTGGTTCCACAAAACAGCACCTGGGGCCTCTCAGCTCTCACTATAGCAGCACATCTCACTTCTTCACAAACAAAGTGAAGGCTTTTCTACATTATATGACTATTACAACTATGTTACAAAAAGCCAAATTCATTGCACAGCCTATTAAGTTTTATTGCAATATTTATTTAATTATAATTAGTTTTATTTAAAATATTTTTCATATTTATATATCAGCAGGTTATATGCATGGTTAAAAAAAGTGTATTTGATTAAATATACAGAAAAACAGTAATGTTGTAAAATATTGTAAAATTACAGATTAAATAAAATGTTTTCTATTTTAATACGTCTTAAAATGTAATTATTTCTGTGATGGCAAAGCTGAAGTTTCAGTAGCCATTACTCCAGTCTTCAGTGTCGCCTTTAGAACTTATACTAATATGCTGATTTGGTGCTCAGTTATTATCAATTATTATTGGTGGTTAATTTTTAATAACAGTTATTATTATCAATGTTGAAGACTGCCCAATATTTTTTGTGGAAACCACAATACAATTCTCAGGATTTTCTGATGAATAGAACGTTCAAAAGAACAGCATTTATTTGAAATAGAAATCTTTTATAACATCATAAATGTATTCACTTCTATGATCAATTTTATTTGTCCTTGCTGAATAAAACTTGTTTTTTAAAGCTTACTTGCCCCAAAGTTTTGAATGGTAGTTTATCACAGTTTCCACACAAATCTTAAGCAGCAAATCAGCATATTAGAATGATTTATCTATCTTATGCTTTACCTGCTCGTGCGAGGGAGGGGATAGTTCCCAGAGAGAGGGCCCTGTTGAGTCGCCCAGGCAGCGAGGAGGGCGAGGCTTTGCGCATTCTGTGGCTTTGCTGGCGGATGAGCAGCTGTGACAGGTTGGGGGGAGGAGTTGGGATGAAGGCAGAGGATGCAGACACAGGTGCAGACAGCGAGGGACAGTGATTACTGTAGTACGGCCCAGGAGAACTGCCAGACAGATACCTGCAACAGACAGAAGAGAATCAGTCCACTGCTGAGTTTCATGGAGCAAATATCTCTTCAGTTACTGCTATGGAGGAAAACTGCAGAAAACTCTGCAGACTTCCACAGAATTCAAAAGCCTGATTATGGCTCCTCATTTGATGAATGTAGTAGATTTCAGTGTTGTAAAGATTTCATTTCAGATAATAGATATAAAGAATTTAAGCTAGCATATCTGTAAATGTATGAAATTATACATTAGTAATAGCTCAGTCGATATCCACTTGCTCAGTTCAAACATTTGATGCGTTCACGCTAATTTCCTGCTTACGTTTCTCTAATTTATAAAAGCACAACAAGCTTCCATCTCAAACAACCTTTAAAAAAAAATGGCAAACACACAGTTCGCATTTTATCAGCGTTTTATTTCACTTTCATAATAGGGTTAAATAATACAAGTAGTGTAATACAGCTCCAGCATGCTGCTTTACTCAAAATACAACATTATTACAACAAATCTGAACTTACGTTTCTGGACGGAAACCATTTCACACTATTCAACAATGCAGTTGCTCATTTCACATTATATCTTTGGGGTCATTCCATGTCAAAATCACCAGAAACCACTGATCAGGTGTTGATGATATACCAGAAAAAAGCACAGCAATGCCACAAACTGATTATTTCAGTTGAGGGTTTCTCAAAGTCAGACAACTATTTCCAGCCTGTGGGCAAAAAAGTATTAAAAAGATTTTTAGATTTGTAATGGTCAGAGGCCACAAAACATTAAGATGCATTTGAGATTCTAGTTTATTGTTTTATGGTAATTGAACTGCTTGTAAGACCTAAACTGGTCCAAATCAAAGTCTTAACTTGGTAAGAAACTGGATTTGACAATCTTGAAATTGGCAATATTCCTTAAACCCAATGATTTTCCTTCCAATCAATCCCTGACATAATGCGCCTTGATACAACATGCACAGATCTGTGATTTCATGTTGACAGGTCCTACCACATTATATCCTCAGTGCTAAATTCAGTTTTACTTATTTACTCACATTTGAAATCATATGAAAACTGGGGAGGCAGCATACTTCCAGACAATCTAAATTAGTCTAAAAAAATGAAATAGTCAATAAAGGATCAAGTATACTCACAAAAACACAATGCTGTTCTAAATAAATGTTATACATCATAAACAGATACTTGTTTCAATGCCAAGTCTAAATGCACAGCACACTATTATTTGGATTTACCAACCATCAGCCTTTGGCAAACAAAACTACAATAATGAGGATACTAAATATTCAACTATACTGAAGTCTACAGTTAAATACTCAAATAAGTGAAATATGCCACAAGTCATCATAAAAAAAAGTTAATGAAACTTTACATTAGGCATGTTTCACCTTTTGGTAATACAAAATTATAAATATTAAAGCTCGTCGGAGGTGGACAGGTACCATAAGATCTGTATAAGTTGATACACATCTAATGGAAATTAACATAATTGATTTAAATAACAGAACAGTTGCAGACAGTAAGTGTCTAAGTCACATTAGTACTTTGATCACAGCAAAAAACTAACTTCACAGCATATGCCACATGCATACAGTAACTTGGGAAATACAGTGATGGAAACCTACAAAAACATACAATCTATAGTCGTACTGTCACAACGTCACACGTTTCTAGACCACAGCCAAAATACAATGCTTAGTTTTCCATACGATCCCTACAAAGCTTTATTTGTAGAAGTTTTGAAAATGTGTCTCTTTTGTTAGACACTTGAAAGAGATGGCTATGTGTTATAGAGCTTTAGTGTGGTTAGTAGTATTCAAACTAAATGGCATGTAATACAATGTAGTGCACCTATAACACTTTACAATATAGTAAATATAATGTTCATAATATAATAAGTATAGTGCTATGCAAAGTTAGCTAATTTTCTGAAAAATTGCATAAATTCTGTACTGAGGTAACGATGACAAAATCAACCCGGTGGTGGAGACAGACTTGAAATTCAAGTTAATTAAGAATCAAAACGAAGAGAGACAAATATTTTGAGACTCTCTCAAATGTGCTCAGCTGTAGCTTAACCTCAAAAGAGAACGCTGAGTACTTGAGCTAAAATATAGCACAAGTCTAACATATCTGTATGTTGCTAGCAACTAAATACTGATAATATAACTTTTGTTATGACATTGCAAATATGAGATCAGAGCAGTATTGGCATAATACAGAATTTTTGTTACAGTTTAATATAGTGGGTATAGTTTTAGGCGGTTTAAGTTGCACATGTTGTGTAAATTTTAAGCTTAAATTCAGTGATGGAAAAAAATATCCCCAAATCCCTAAGCCCCATTGCAATTTCTTGTTGAACAATGCATTTTCTATTTCAATGCAAAAACATCATTATACACCGCAAGATGCATAAAAAAAAATCATTCACTCATGAACTAGTCTGTATTTTTACAAGCTACCCCAAACCTGTGAATTCAACCTGCACCAAAACAAAGGTAAAATTGACATGTTCTGCCTTGTCAAATTAGGGGCATGGTGGTAATGTCAAGCGCTACAAAAAGACCATAAACAATCCTTTTCTAGTACTTTGAGCAAGCTCATCCACACAGACTACTTTTTTTATATATCAGCATGGCGTTTAAAAGGCCTATTTAGCAACATCTTGGCCATGGAGGTTTATAATGAGTGCATTAGATAGTTAGTGTAAACTGAATACATTTGGGAGGAAAATGTTCTGAGAAAAAAAAAAATCAAACTCTTGATTCTACATGTACCAAAAGTGTCCTCGATTACAGATCCCATAAAATATCTTATCTTAGTGTCACTGCTCAGATTCTGACCTGCGACCTCTGGCTCTTCTCTGACTCATGGATTTGCGTGTTGCCACAGCGGCAGCGAATCCCACCAGACAACACACAGAAGTGATACCCAACTTGACCGTTTCCAACCAATCAGGGATGTCCGTCTTGAGGTAACACTCGGCCAGGTAAAAACATATCACCAGGAGCCAAAGCACAGAGGCCACAGCGTCAATTCTCCTCAACCTTGAGGAGAAAATAAATATATTTAATTTATAATTAAAATAAATTTACATATATGTATACATTCACTTATATAGTAATTACAAATATATTTATCCTATATATATATATATATATATATATAT
>NW_015560626.1:42561-52250 GCF_001515605.1 Sinocyclocheilus anshuiensis | reverse complement strand
TAATGTTTATATATATGTATATATATATATATATATATATATATATATATTATAGATAATAAATATTTGTATGTATAAAAATATACACATATACACACACACATTTATTCATACATTACTTAGAAAATATATTTATCTATTTCACATTCTGAAATATGTTTGCATAAAATGTAAAATAAATGTAAAAATACGTACAATTTGGTAAATGTATTTTTTCATGAAATAAATTAGGTATAACTTAATTGGTTCACCTGACAGGTCCTGCCATTAAGACACCTGTGATGCAAGTTAGGAGACCAACAGAAGCCACGGCCATCTGATGGTCACTTCCGGACTGCCAGACGAGTCGAGCGTTCTCCACAGCCTTTTCCGGCAGAAGACCCACCAGATCATCCCACATCATGCTGCCCTCCTCAGCCTTGCTTTCACTGTCATTTTGGAGGGGGCGTTTAGGTGGGTTGACTCCTCCGCTTAATGTCCGCGAGATGGAGGAGGCCACATCTCCAGATCCAGACAAAGCCACAGCTACAAGGAAGGCACAGGCTAAAAACGCAAGGACTCTGAGCAAGATCAACCAGGCTGGTGTGGCGAGTGAGTAGGTGTTCTGAAGAAAAGGATAAAAAATTAATGAAAGATCACTTGATATGGGAATAGCTTTTGATACTTGCATGCCAAGCTTGATTAAAAACTAAACTTGAATCAACAGTAGCTGCACAATAAAATACTCAGGACACAAAAGAAGCAAGAGAGAACAAGTCTTTTCTTATCTCTGGCAATCAATTCCACACATTTATCAGCGGTTTAAGAAAACACTAGTAACATACTGGTCATTAATCACACATGATACATGTAACAAACGATACCTAGGTTGTAGTAAAATTGCAGTTTTATCTGGGCAACATCTAAATTCAATGCAATTTTTCCATGTCAAGCCCTTAGCACTTAATCAATCTCTTAGATTTCTAGAACATAACTTCAGAGTGCTACAAAAGTGGAATCTTCTATATTTTTCATGTCAAGTCTTGTGGCTTATATAGAGATCACCACCTTAATAAAGGCTTTATCAGCATCCCGACTGCGTCTGAGCTGGTGGTTGAAGAGTAGAGCCCGCAGCTGTCGGTTCTGGTGTTTGATGTAGTACTCCACTGCCGTCTGGCACGGCCGGCACAACTTGTAGGTCTGCTCAAGGTGGTGCTTATATACCTCAATCTCCTCATCATAGTTTTCCTGCCATTATGGTGAACACAGTGCATTAAAATTTGTAAATGCATGATACTTGTTTTTGAGCTGATGCTTTTCACATTTAAAAAAAATTCTAGCTCAAATAAATTAGACTTTCAAGTATGTTTAGATGCCTACTGAATGGCATATTTAATCTATGACATTTTGCCTCAAAAAGTGTATAAAAAGTAGTGCTGACAAACGATTAATCGCATCCAAAATAAAAGTTTTTGTTTACATTGTATATGTGTGTGTACTATGTATATTTATTATGTATATATAAATACACACACATGCATGTATATATTTAAGAAAAATATGTTACGTTTATGTTAAATATATTTATATATGATATATGTAAATATTTTCAAAATATATGCTGCACGTGTGTGTGTTTATTTATATAAACATAACAAATATACACAGTACACACACATATATTATGCGTTTGGATGTGATTAATCATATGATTAATCGTTTGACAGCACTAATAAAATGCATAAAAGCAAATCTTATTCAGAAACGAGCTTTAGACCTTGGCCGTCTTGAAATTAAGAGATTAAATGGGTGAATTATAAACCTACATTATCCCTGGGGATGAACGAGGCCAGCTGTTTAATCTTCAGAGTCTGGTTGTTGTTGCACTTCTTGCACAGAAGCATTTGACAGTTGACCCACTGCAGGGTCTTCGGTGACTCCGGGACACCGGCCGAAATGCCATGGTTGAGATGCTCCATGTATTGAGCAGGAATGGGTTTGTTGTAGTCCCCGTTCTATGAAAACAAGCACAAAAACTCAATTGCTTGACACTGACTAAATGTACATTTATAACATATCCAAAAGCTGCGTCAGCAACACAGTAATAAAACATAGAAAATGTGTTGTTCTTTAGAACTTTCTATTCATCAAAGAATCCTGAAAAAAATTTGTTTCCACAAAAATATTTAGCTGCACAACTGTTTTTAACATTGATGATATTAATAATTCATATTTCCAAATCAGCATATTAGAATGATTTCTGAAATAATGAAGGCTGGAGTAATGATCGCTGAACATTCAGTTTTGCCATCACAGTAATAAATTACATTTCAAAACATTATCTTATAATGTAATAATATTTCACAATATTACTGTTTTTAATGTATTTTTAATTAAATAAATGCATTCTTGGTAAGCATATGAGACTTCTTTCAAAAACATTAAAAAAACATCTTACCTAGCACAAACTTTGAAAGGTAGTGTATAAATAAACACATGTAACGTAATATTTTTGTCTTTTCAAAACCTTTATCTTGAGACACAACAAACAAATCTTATAAACATAAAATCAATACCTCCTGAAAGCCATTATACTGTTCACAGTATGGACAATCCCAGCAGTTTCTGTTCCCATAGGGGACAATTGTGTCCTGATTGCAGAACCAACAATTCACTTTGACATGAGTTGGTTTTTTCCTGTCGAATAAAAAGGGTTGGATTTAGGAGCACAGCTGCAAATTACCATGCATTAATAACAGAAAACAACTGTAATACAATACTCCCATTAACACTGAGCCGATAGACCATCACACTGGTTCTCAATTAACAGGTCACAGGCCTGTTCTGCAGACAGACAATAATCCTGCAGTCTAATAACTAGGACTACAAGCGGCAGTGTTTTTGGTTGTATCAATTTCCATGGAACATGCAAGATATTCAGTGGAAATTAATGTAAAGCCTGAGCACTGAATCTAATGTAAAACTGAGATTTTGTTTTTCCAGACAGCACAATCGATGCCTCAGGACCTGAGACTGATTACCTAACAGTAGCATGAATAGAGTTTCTATTTACAGGCTGATAGAGGCTTGATTCATTAATAAACTCAGCCTGTGACATTATAAAAGATGATAACGTCCATCCACATTAAGACAAGTGCTGGCATGTTTAATATTACTTAGAAATTTAAAAGAACTAAAATCCTGGACATGAATTACGTATCTTACTACTCCACAGCCTATTAAATGATGTAAATGAATACCTTGTACGAGACAAAATATGACTGATTTATTTAATATAAGATCACAGCTTTTGTGTAAAACCAGTAAGAGAAGTTGGGATCTTCACGTCCACTTTTGCTTTAAGTCTAGCATTATACGCATCATTTTGATAGAAATTAATCTTTTCCGAGGTAATTAGTTATCTGTCAAAATAACAATTAACGTACTTGGAATAGGTGTCATTAGCTAAACCACCACTGCTATCAACAAATAAAGATGAATGAACACACTGAAGGAATTAGTACATTAATCATTGATTTACAGAAATAACAATACCTGTAATACTTATGTTATTTTTGGTGAAAAATACTAATATAACTGTGAATTTTGGTATGTTTTAAGTACCAGAGACAGACATGCCTAAGCCATTTTACGAAATCTCGCGCGCTTGTTTGTATAACGTTAGCGCGCGCCGTTCAATAGCTCCGCGCGTGCGCAAGGATTTTTCACGGACGAACTGTTTAAAATACTACTGCCAATTTATGTTCATTATATAGGAAACCTTGAGAAAGTGCAGTGTTTTTCCGTAGCCCTAGCTCAACTTTCATGTCAGTTATACGAGGCCCAGCGACATCTTATGGGCAGGGACACAATACCTGGTTGCAATTCTGTAGATCAGCGCTCCTCCTGCAGCGATCGCTGTTGCTCCGACACCGCCAACTACAAATGGCGGGTACTGTAGTAATATTTGGTTAAACGCCTCCATTGCAAAACGGGATATTGACCGTAGTGTTATTCACAAGAAACCACACGCTGAGTAGTGCATGCGGCAACAGAAGCGCGCATCAATCTACAACATGGCCATATCCAGGTCATGAGAGCGATATCAAGGGCTGTCAAAATAAAAGTTGCACTTCTAACCGGAAAATAATAATAATAATGTAAAATAATTATTTGTTAATTATATACATCAAATAGTAAAATATAAAACATTCAAATGTAAAATATACATTTATAATTAAACAATGTAATAACAAACATGTTATCTGTTCTTAAATTAAAAATATTTTTGTACACTCCATACCTGTTTCAGTAATTCATTTTTGCACTATTTTTATTATTTGTACATTTTGCATTTTTCATTCATCTTTTTTTAACATTAAACCATTAGCTTTATCTGTGTTCTATCTCGGTTTACTCTGAAATTTGCAGAAAGTACTTTGCTGTAATTGCTGCTACACGCCGTGCCTTCCATAAATACAATTTTGCTGGTTCAAGAAAGTGAACTGAAGCAGATTTATATGGTATACACCTGCCCTCTTGAGGCAACGTATGTAACAGCCATTCACAAGCTTTACTAAGGCATTACAACATTAAAAACTTAAAGTTTTTTTCCCTGAACAGTGGATTCTCATCTTTCAGTCACCTTAAAGTTTGTGTACAAAATATTATCAGTAATCACAAGTTGAATCGTAATTAACATAAGATAACATGCTTAAAAACACGTATGTTGACATTACTTAATCATTATCTTCAACATAACAACTGATTCTTACATGCCTCTCACTTTGTACAGCATTGTGGCACAAGAGATAATACATCATCTACTAGAAGGCTCAAAGATCATGTTCTTTGTTCATGTTTTGGAACCTTCACGTAAACAGCTGGGATCCTGGGATTATTGACTCCTACCTTTGTTTTCAAAGTCTTGCTAACAATCATAAATTCATCCAAACGGACTTAAAAAGGTATATTTATTAACGTGGCTCATTTTATCTGTGCATTTCCAACAACAAAAAAATAACTTCCATAATTTATTTTATTAAACCAACAGCAGCATATGCATCAAGGCCCTCATTTTCTGTAAAAGATGAACAACTTAACACAGTAAACAGATAGGTTTCTAGTAAAGAGGTGAATGGAATTGATTGGTCAGATTCCAGTGCTACTAGCTGTCATGAAGCAGGAAAGTGTTACAAAATATTGCAACGTGAGCTTATCGGCTCCTAACAAGCTATCTTACGCCCCCATTACAGTATCATTTGCATTCCTTCCAAGAACTTCATAATAAAACCCGGATTAACTCCAAAACTCTTGGACACGCACCATATCATAGATCCAAAGAATTCCACAGACAAAAAACAAAAAACGCTGCTACTTATAATAAGAATAATTTAGTTAACTTAAAAGCACTATTTGTATATTCAGATGACTTTTTGCTGTACACTGATACAGTATACATAAACATCTTGGAGTAGCTATGCAATATGCGCCATTTACATAACACAAACAAGCAAAAGAGTTCTGATAACATATGCAGTCAACGCAAAATAAAAAAAGCTCTTTAAAGTCTTTGGGTAATTCAAATAAACATCCCCCGTTCACAATGGATTCTTTTCTGTCCACTGGTCAAAAGTATCTTTGTGATTTTAGTGTTCAGCTTCATTTGGAGGGTTCACCCAGCAGATGCACAATGAGCTCATAGGTGGACAGCACTATGGCTGTGTTGGGGATCTGTCTGATGAGCTGTGGAATGAGTCCTCTGTAAAAAGCTGCGTATCCCTCTTCCACCGCCACAAGGCGCGCCGTCTGAAAGAAGTACTTGTATTTGCTTCCCTCTTCTCTTAGTCTTGTCCGAATTACCTCTGGAAAACACACCAAGAAAGGTTGGTCATTAAAAATGAGAAGACGTAGATTATTTATTAATATTTTAAATGAAAGCTTTTGTAAAAGTTTTTTTTTTTTTTCTGTCTCTTTCGATCAAATTTATGCATCCATGCTGAATAAAAGCATGATTTTTAAAAAATCTTACTGACCCCCAACTTTCGAATGGTAGTGTATAAATATCTACATGTAATTTTTTTTTAAGGTTTTTAATTTTTGTTGGTCTTTTCTTTAAATGTATATATTTATACACTACCATTCAAATATTTTTGTGATGGTAAGATTTTTTAAATGTTTTTGAAAGAAGTCTCTTATGCGCACCACAGCTGCATTTATTTGATAAAAAAAAATATACATCAATATTAAAATAGTGAAATATTATTGCAATTTGAAATAACCGTTTTCTAATGTAATATATTTTAAAATGTAATTTATTCCTGTAAATTCCTGTAATGACAAAGCTGAATTTGCCATCACTCTAGTCTTCAGTGTCACACAAGCCTTCAGAAATCATTGTATTATGCTTATTTATTATGCTTGTTTTATGCTTTATTAAGATTTCTTATCAATATTGAAAAAAGTGCTTCTTAATATTTTGTGGAAACTGATTTTTTTTTTGATGAACAAGTTCAAAAGAACTTTGCAGGTGTTTTTAGCAGTTCATCCCATTATGAATAACTGCATGTTGTTGTAATAACTTGTTTTTTTAACTATAAAAATGTGATTTTACTGTATTTCTCATGCACTCCAAGTCCTGTCATAAAAGTGCAGGTCTTAGTGCTAAAGAGGATGCAATCTATGTTTATCTTTAGACTTTACACTGACTGACAGGTAATAACAACCTACCATGTGGATAAGCTATGCAGGAGGCGCAACCCTTGGCAAATGCAGCAGCAACCATGAGGCCCAGAAAAACTGAAGCGCCTTTTTCTGTGTCGGTGTCAGGCGTGGTGAATCGACTCCGCACTAGGTACTTCTTCAGCGTCTCGTAAATAAGGAAGCAGATCATGGTCTCTGAAATGCCAGCGTACGACGCCGTCAGGCCCCGGTAAAAACCTCGCATACCTTCCGTCTTATACACGTACCGCGCGCATTGTAACGCATTCATTTTCTTCTCCCCACGTGCCCTAGAGGACAAAGAGACAGTCGGTCAGGTGATCAGGAAGAAATTTCAAGAATGTCGAATTTAACACCATTAACTCGGAGCTAACAGTTCTGCTTTCAAAACCTAGTTTAGGTACTGAATACTAAAATCAAGGTCAAAGATTTTGAAAGGTTCACTTGCAACTTTAATTTGCATTGCACAATGTGGTTTGCGTGTAGAGTGGGAGGGAGAATTAAATGCCAGACTATTTTCAGACTGTACCATCTGACATACTTCTCTCATCTGACTCTAGCAGTTTACTGCTGGCGCTTTTGATAGCGCAAATATAGAACATGCCTGCTAAGCCCCGACGGCTGCGTCAAGGTGGATATTTGCACTGTAGCAGATTGGATCACATGCTAATCATCATGACATTTGCGTAACAGAGAGACAGTGCTAATACTTTGTACACCCCCCGCCCCCGCCCCCCTCCAAGAAAACTCATTCCCCTCACGGTATCTGGGGATGTGTTACCGTCACACGCAAAAGGGCCACAACTCAAGGGTCTGATACAGATGTGTCATGCCCTCATGCAAGTTCCCTATTGAGTAAAACAGGGTGAAAGTCTACAACATTAACATACTTCCTCTCAAGCTGCATTCTTGTTTTGACCATCCAGATGGGATTCATCAGGGAGTTTGTGACGAATGCTGTAAAAAACAAAAAAACAATGCAATTAGCAATTCAAACACCCACTTTCTTTGAAAGCATCAAACAGTTCTGAGAAATGTTATCTGCAATGTTGCATAAATGTTCTTTTAAAAACCTTAAGGCATCACCTGCAAAGCCAGCCGAGGACATGTGGACAATTCCACTGTTTGGGACAAAGATGCCATTGAAAGTCTCTTTTGACTTCGAATAAGCTGCAAAATAGATCGCCCTGAAGAAGAACAGAAGGAGAACAGAATATCAGTGCCTTTACTCTGTTGAACTCGACACCCCCTGCTTCCTCTCTCCACACATGACAGTGCAGAGTTCATTTTAATATGAAAAAGGGCTGTTTGCACTGAAAAGCTGCCAATGTTTTATCAAGCCAAACAGCTTGCAGTGAGAGTTCCTGACAGTGCAGTCCGTTCTCTGTGCTGAATGTCTGGAACAAACTGCACAAAGAGCTGAATAAGCACCCAGATCTAATGCCATGATGACTGTGGGAAACAATGACTGCATTTTCACAGAATAAGTACATCCTAGAGGAGTGAAGAAAAAAATTCTAGCTTGCTTATAAGTCATTTTAATTTGAATGTAATTTAGTAAGCTAACATGAGAAATGTATGGTTATTGTTCCTGAGGAAAAAAAATTCTCAATAAGAAATAAATTAACAATACTTCTTATTTCTTTATTTATAAGAATTTTGTCACTTTTTTTTTTTTTACCTTATCTAAACATCAACTACTTTTCCTAATTCAAACAAAAGTCAGAAGGAAAGGTACAGGTATTGTTATGGAGAAATTTAGTATACAATTACATTGCAGTTTTATTATTGTATATTACAGTATTATTATTGTGAATATGCATACGGAAAAAAAGTGACAACTCCTTCACCAACTTCTTTTTT
Source organism: Sinocyclocheilus anshuiensis (assembly GCF_001515605.1). NCBI lineage: Eukaryota > Metazoa > Chordata > Actinopteri > Cypriniformes > Cyprinidae > Sinocyclocheilus > Sinocyclocheilus anshuiensis. The sequence continues at coordinate 43,688 of NW_015560626.1, read as the reverse complement.
CCTCAATTCAAAATTCATGCTACAAGGAAAGGCACTGTTATTGTTAGATAGAAAAAAAAAATTAAATATATTTTTTAATATACTTTTTTTTTTTTTTTAAGTATACATTCATGTATATATTATATATGCATGCATAACAAATTGTAGAGTGGATAATTTATAATCTAACCTTGATTTGGACAAAAACCAATTGAACCATTACCTTGAGGGTGCAACACCAACAAGATTTGGGCCCAATCCTCTGAATAGAGATTTTGGTCCCTCTTTCTCTAGAATTGACCTGATGAGGACAGAGAGATGAGATTTAGACAGATGTAACACTACTGTGTGGCATTTCAGTCAGACTGCACGAGACCAGTTTATAATCCACCTACACAGCTTGTTTTGAACACTGCAATTATGCTGCACAACTAGTGACACCTTTACACATACCTGTATTCATTTCCTTTATAAGCCACCCATATGAAACAACCCCTCTTTATCAGATAAATACTGAATGTTGACTAATGAATCATGCTTCTCACAAAGTGACTTTCCAGAAGTTATTTTTGTCATTACAGGTTGACAATACATCACATATCACTTCCATTCAAACATCTACTTCAACACTTTTTCCTTAAAGGGGTCCTATTATGCTTTTTCACTTTTTCAACTTTAGTTAGTCTGTAATGTTGCTGTTTGAGCATAAAAAAGGTCTGCTGCAAAGTTACAAAGCTCAAAGTCCACTTCAAAAGGAGATATCTTATTTAACACTTTTCAAAAACTACAACGAACGACTCATTTGGACTACAACACATATTTTCCGGGATTTGTGATATCACAAATACCGACGAATGGGACGAGACCTGGTTGAGCTGCACTAGAGAAGGCAACGAGTGTTATCACTATGTCAGAGACACGCTAGCTTTCCCAAGACAGACGAACTTAGAGTGGTTACAATTATCCTGGTTTAAATCACGCTCAAATTGATTTGATTTTGACGCAATATTTACACTGAAGCTCGCAGGCGGCTATGGTAAGGGGCATGACATTTCCCGACCAGGCGCCGAGTGCTGCCAAACACAACACACACTGGTCCAGCTAACCAATCACAACACACACTGGCCCAGCTAACCAATCACAGCACA
>NW_015560626.1:2835-42513 GCF_001515605.1 Sinocyclocheilus anshuiensis | reverse complement strand
CAGAGGGGTGCCAATTAGGGTTGTGACAGTGAGGAAATTTTCCCACCAGTTAATCGACGTGTGACAACACCGGTATTACCGGTATCACCACAGGGGCGGGGGCGTTCCCTCTTTTCCTTCCCTTCTAAATAGCTTGTAAAAGCGGCATGCGCATTTTACTTTCACTTTCGAATTAGCGGCAGTTAGGCGTCAATTGCTTGAATGCAACAACAAAATACAACGTCAAACTCACTTTAGCGTATATATATAAAACATAGAACTTTTATTAACAAAACAAATAAAAATACACCATGCTATAGGGCAGGCTATGCCTAATATAAAATAACAAATAACTTACATAAAGTTTAAATAGGTATACAAAACTGGAAATAGGCTAAGTAAACGTATAATATATATAACCAAATAAATAAGAAACGTAGAACGTTTATTAGCAAAACGAGTAAGAAAGCTTGGAGGCACGGCATACACCTTGATGTCAAATAAAATAAATAAATGACACCAAGTTTAAATGAAGTAAAAATCAGCAAACAATGTGGAACCAATTAAATAAGAAATGAATGTTTAAAAAAAAACTTCCAAAATCACCTTAGAGAAACGGCAAAAGTCAACAGGCTTTTCAAAATCCAAAATATTGCCAAACAGGTGCTTTTGCATTTCGTTTCTAAACTAAATCATCCGCGATCGTCTTGTCTGTCTCACCTCACTCTTCTCGTCAGTCAGCTCGACTCACTCTCCTCACTGGAGAAATTAAATCTGATCTGTGATGCAACTGTCGTTCAACTGCATTGAGCAGCCGCGTTCAGTTTTTAATTGTAGTGTCTGTTCTTTTACTGAACTAAATGATTTTTATTACTATAAAAAAATCTAAACGACGGTGGGGGTCGGTGACGCGGTGGGCAAGTGACATAACCGGTGTTGCGGCTTAACTATCAACAATCTATCGCGGCAAGCCTAGTGCCAATCACAACACACACTGGCCCAGCTAACCAATCACAGCACATTTCGTATTTCAGAAGGCGGGCCTTCATTTGATACAGGAACTATTCGAGCCGTTCATGCCAAACTGGGGAGAGAGGTGTTGTAATAATGTAAAATATGTGAAAAATAATGTGTTTTTCGAAAAACCTAGTATGAGAGCCTGTTCTAGTACACCCCCCAAAATAAAATCAAGACTTTGTAAAAAGAGCATAATAGGACCCCTTTAAACTAGAAACTATTAAAAAATGAGTCACAAGTTAAATGCTTCCTCATGAAGAATAAAGGCTAAACATGGTGTCCTTTTTCGAAGATAGATACTGAATAGTTCGACTAAATTGAAATGTCTCTCTTGAAGTTTTGGAAGTCACGTAGACCCGTACACTCCCTCAGAGACGCTTCGTCAGGGACACCTTGTGTTTGCAGCTAGTAACCCAAGCACAGCAAGAAGGCATCATGTGACAGTGCCGGTTCCTGAGAGCAATGCCATGCCCAATTACCCAAAATAGACATTGACAGGGAACACTTGCAATCGCTTTTGCCTTTACATAAGACAAACCCCGCCCCTTATCATCATCAACTGCAGCAGCTAACAGCAGGATAAGAGCTGCTTTAATCTGCTTTCATTTAAAAGATCAAATCCAGTTGCTAAATGCATCCACATAAAAGACTTCAGAAGTCAAGCAGTGCCGCCCCACAGAGGTTCTGGATCTACATTCAGGGTGGATGACTGGGTCATATTGTTTGTACTTCCTTGCTTACCGTAACACCTGTAGCAAGCCAGGGGTAACGGGTCCCGGTCTAATGACGCCAGCACCATTGAATGTGCCCAGCTGGAACTGGAAAACAGGTCTGAGGGTGAGGCCAGATGACTGTAGTCTGGTTTTTAACACCTCCAGGGGGCAGGTCATGATGGCACCTACGGTTCCACCACATCTGTGGAGAAAATAAATACTTTTATTAAGCAACTAAATTCGTCATATGTAACAGGAAAGATTATTTTGCATAAATGCTGTTCTTCTGAACTTTCTATTCATCAAAGAATCATGACAAAAAATTAAGTAGCACAATGGTTTCAACATTGATAAAAAGAAATGTTTCGTCAGCACCAAATCAGCATTTGAGAATCATTTCTGAAGGATCATGTGACACTGGAGACTCAAGTAATGACTGCTAAAAATTTAGCCTTGCCATCACAGGAATAAATTACATTTTAAAATATATTCAAACAGAAAACAGCTATTTTAAATTATAATAATATTTCACAATATTTCTGTTTTTACTGTACTTTTGATCAAATAAATGCAATCTTGGTGAGCATGAGACTTTTTCAAAATAAATAAATCTTACCAACCCCGAACTATTGAATGATCAATATCAATATCGAGTATCAATATCTATAACATATCTAAAATAAATGCGGAAGAAATATCATATATAACTAATAATAAAAAAGTTTAAATAATATAAATTCAAAAGAATTTTGCAACCTAAAAATTGGGCTGTGTCCAAAAAAGGCTGAGGACCTCTAGATTAAATAAACAGGCATAAGCTTGCGAGTACAAAATTTGATAAAGGTTGCCGTTACATTTGCTGTTTGAGGTATCATTAAAATCCAGTTCAAACTAAACTTTAGACACAAATATATGTGTGTGCGTCAGCAACGCTTGTGGACAACCTTCCTGGCTGTTTTAAGAGTCAAGAGTATGAGAGTGAGGTCAAGGGAAACAAACTGAACTTCATCAAAATGACACAATGTGACGTAGGTGACATTGATCATGATTCACGTTACAAAATAAAAGGATTAGAGTCCTACACTGGTTTAACCTAATTGGCTCCAAATCAAATCAGAAAACTGAGATGAAGGACATGATCATGTAAACAAATTAAAAATGAAAACAACAAAGCTTAGCTAACTAATGAAGTAGGAAGAATCCAGTCCAACCTGTAAGACATTTTTTATAACCAAAGTACATAGCAATTACACTTAATCACCTGTCATGTATCTTGTTTATTTCTAGTGAGACTTGAGGCAAATAAATTGCGAGATCTCAAATCACAGATCATGTTTCACAGAAGTCAAAACATGTTGACACAGGTCACGGGTTGTGCTACAGAAGTACAAGACATGTGAAGAACACAATGCCTCTGACCTCAGGACAGGAAATAAAGGACAGATTAATCACAAATCTGTCTGAGAAGCACATTCAGTTACAAGGGCAGACATCCTCAACAAAAGCCTTAAGCCCAACACTGATGCAAGTCTCCTCTTGACTTACTTCACACAGCTTGCCTTCTCAGCTAGCTCGCAGAGCACCAATGGTAATGTTTTTATAATAGACCGTTTTGTAACAAACAAAGCTTGGGGCATGATTATATAATGCCCATGTTTGAATAAAACAAACACGCAGATGTCTGTGCCCTTCACAACAAGTCACCTGAATCTAACTAATGTTTAATTGAGCTCAAACCCTGAAATTATTAACTTATAACTTCAGTTATATAACTGAAAAATAACTGGCAACATGCAAAACCTCATGTGGTAACATCCTTCTATGCCTATCAAGTTTTCACCATATGAAAACAGCAGGAAAATTACAATTACATTACAGTTTTTTCTGACCTCATTTGAGGACATAATTTCTGCCTCCAACAAGTGTATGTATGTATGTATGTATTATATATAATGTTCTGCAAAGCTGCTGCATTTATTTTGACAAAAAATTATATTTATTATGAGCACTATACAATACATTTTAATCAAAAAATGTTTTTTATTATATCCTAATAAAGAAAGAAAAATACACTCCAAATAATACAAACTAAAATACTTTACGCTATTATTGAATTATTGTGCAATATTTTGACTTTACAAAATCACTTCATAATTTCACAAATCGTATTAATGGGTTTGTATACATGGAAAAAAAAGACTGAATTACTTTTTCAACCATATTTCAAACACTTATGAAAACGCATGTGAAATCTTAAACTAACAACACATGCACTTCAAATGTACTTTTTAAAAAAAGCAGACACGTTCACCTACATTCATTACTCTCTAGTCTAGTACACATGCTTTTGCATTCTTGACAGAAGTATGAAGCTCTCTGTCCTTGAAAGAAGCAAGCACTTCTCCAGTTACATTTTACTAGCAGGTGGCAATTGAGCAGCCTGCGCAAAGCCAACGCATTGAAATGCGCACAAAACACTTTGTCGAGAAAGTATGACATTCACGAGTGCAAAATGACACCAATATATCAATAGTAGTCTTTAAGGAGTAGTAGATAAGTACGGATATCAAATACGGGTCGCGGGACGTAAATAACTGCGGAATGACATTGGATGTGTTTATGTAAAGCAAGACGCTTCTATTTAAATATACAAAGGTGCAAACTAGCTCTGCGTAGACGATTATTTAGTAATTTCATAAATCAACATTTCACATGCATATGCATATATTTCAATTTTAATAGCAGCACATGAAGAGCTCGCGAGAGATGAACCTCGTCTCGTCTCTCTTGGCTCATGACATAATTACGTAATGCAACACACTGCTGTCTTTGACAGGCTAGACCTAAATAAAGTTTTTACTCACCAGGCAACATTTTACAACTGTTAATAAAAGTATTATCAACTATCTATATAATAATAATGTCATTTGAGCACTAAACACGCTCGCGTATTTAAACGTAATCTAAAACGCTTCGGTCGTGTGACTGGATGCTGCGCTGGCTAGTTTCACCGCTAGCTAAAAGCTAACAAGAGCTGTCTTCATTTGAACTCATATTCAAAATATCACAGAAGAGATATTGATAACAGAAAAACAGTCTTCTCTTCTGAGATGAGTGTGCCATTAGACAAGTCGCCGCATTGCGTTTAAAGCTGCTATCGACCGTCATCTTCGGTTTCATATGAATATAAAAGTCATTTCCACTCACCCCCCTGCGAAGAGATGTAACAGCGTGTCTTTCTGCGCCATTTCAAAGAGCCATCGTATCTCACAAAAACGTTAGACTTAAAATAAAAACTAAACGTAGTCGCTTAGGCCAGCGGCCCGACGATGCTCGACAACCGTCTTCTTTAGCTTTTGCTTTAAACCCGGATAAGTACCCTGGACCCACGTCATAGGGGCTGGCCGGGGGTGTTGTCCATGACGTCACGCCATCGGTTTATGCACAAACAAAAGTGTAAAATTAAACTGCTGCAGAATATCAGGTGTGACATTCTGCAATATATAAAAGGTTAAATACGGATAAATTCGCAATAGTCAATCATTTTTATTGAGTGAATTTATTTAAGCTGTACACTCTAAAAAATGCTGGGTTAAATATAACCCAGCGCTGGGTTAAAAATTGACAAACCCAGCTATTGGGTTGTTCTGACCCAGCTATTAGGTTGTTCTGACCCAGCTATTAGGTTGTTCTGACCCAGCTATTAGGTTGTTCTGACCCAGCTATTAGGTTGTTCTGACCCAGCTATTAGGTTGTTCTGACCCAGCTATTAGGTTGTTCTGACCCAGCTATTAGGTTGTTCTGACCCAGCTATTAGGTTGTTCTGACCCAGCTATTAGGTTGTTCTGACCCAGCTATTAGGTTGTTCTGACCCAGCTATTAGGTTGTTCTGACCCAGCTATTAGGTTGTTCTGACCCAGCTATTAGGTTGTTCTGACCCAGCTATTAGGTTGTTCTGACCCAGCTATTAGGTTGTTCTGACCCAGCTATTAGGTTGTTCTGACCCAGCTATTAGGTTGTTCTGACCCAGCTATTAGGTTGTTCTGACCCAGCTATTAGGTTGTTCTGACCCAGCTATTAGGTTGTTCTGACCCAGCTATTAGGTTGTTCTGACCCAGCTATTAGGTTGTTCTGACCCAGCTATTAGGTTGTTCTGACCCAGCTATTAGGTTGTTCTGACCCAGCTATTAGGTTGTTCTGACCCAGCTATTAGGTTGTTCTGACCCAGCTATTAGGTTGTTCTGACCCAGCTATTAGGTTGTTCTGACCCAGCTATTAGGTTGTTCTGACCCAGCTATTAGGTTGTTCTGACCCAGCTATTAGGTTGTTCTGACCCAGCTATTAGGTTGTTCTGACCCAGCTATTAGGTTGTTCTGACCCAGCTATTAGGTTGTTCTGACCCAGCTATTAGGTTGTTCTGACCCAGCTATTAGGTTGTTCTGACCCAGCTATTAGGTTGTTCTGACCCAGCTATTAGGTTGTTCTGACCCAGCTATTAGGTTGTTCTGACCCAGCTATTAGGTTGTTCTGACCCAGCTATTAGGTTGTTCTGACCCAGCTATTAGGTTGTTCTGACCCAGCTATTAGGTTGTTCTGACCCAGCTATTAGGTTGTTCTGACCCAGCTATTAGGTTGTTCTGACCCAGCTATTAGGTTGTTCTGACCCAGCTATTAGGTTGTTCTGACCCAGCTATTAGGTTGTTCTGACCCAGCTATTAGGTTGTTCTGACCCAGCTATTAGGTTGTTCTGACCCAGCTATTAGGTTGTTCTGACCCAGCTATTAGGTTGTTCTGACCCAGCTATTAGGTTGTTCTGACCCAGCTATTAGGTTGTTCTGACCCAGCTATTAGGTTGTTCTGACCCAGCTATTAGGTTGTTCTGACCCAGCTATTAGGTTGTTCTGACCCAGCTATTAGGTTGTTCTGACCCAGCTATTAGGTTGTTCTGACCCAGCGGTTGGGTTGTTTTGAACCCAACCGCTGGGTCAGAACAACCCAATAGCTGGGTTTGTCAATTTTTAACCCAGCGCTGGGTTATATTTAACCCAGCATTTTTTAGAGTGTATAGTTCCATATGGTTCTACAGTTCTTTAATCCAAAAATACTTTAAAATGCAAATTTAATAAATCTTTTCCTATATTCTATAGCCTATTTCCTATATTTAATATAATTAATAATATCCTGTATTCGTGAATATGAAACTTGGAGAATCAATGAACCCTGTAAGTTTAAACTTTTTGTTTTGATTTGAAATTAATAGCTATTGGGATTTTTATATCTAGAGGTATGAAGCTTACGTATATTTAGCTATTTAATATCATATGTAACATTTTACAGTGTATTTAACCTAACAGGTTAAATACATAAAAAACACAGTCAATCATTTTTATTTAGTAATTCATTTCTGCAGTGCCACATGCTTAATTCTTTCATGTAAATATAATTAATTTTTTGCAAATGCAAAATGTATTTTTTTTCCATATAGAGCACCCTAATGCATAATTTGCCAAAATAGACAAACTAAAATGGTGGAGACTCCTGCAGCATATCTGTTGTAAATTGTGGAGTGAATATGATAGGATATCCAGCACTCAGGCATGTAAAAAACATAATTGGACAGACAAGCTGCTACGAGCGAAGCAGCCTATGAGAAGAGGGGGTGTGTGAGGGGAGGGAGGTACAAAAATCTAACAGCACACCTATTAACTATGTACTGATAAGTGGGTCATTGAGAGTTGTTGACACTGCACTGTGTTTACTAATTATGCTGGATAACCAAAAAAAGAAAAAAGAAAAACAAGAAACGTAGCACTATCATCATCTTGTTGAAGATATCCACTGGTTAATAATAAACGCCCTACAGAAAAACACCTAAAGTTCTCTATTGTTTTAATTTTAAGGCTGCAGTAAATATTTATGGTTGCCTCATATAGACATCCTGTAGGACTAGTTATTCCAGATATATTTACCTTGCCTTGCAGATAGTGAAACTATCACCACCACTTCTGCTCTGTTTTTGTTTAACTGCTTTGTTTAAATAGTTTTTTTTTTTTCAATTCTGATTGTTCACAACACATTTAATGTACTAAATTTAAATTCCTAAATACAAGACTTATTAAAAAAATAAGACTTGATCATAGTTACTTTACCGTGTTGACAGTTCTTCTGTGGGTGTTTCTGGTCACATGCCTTTTTTTGGCTACATTAATTTTAATGACAGACAGTCTTGGCAAAACACTTTACTTACATAACATGACTTGGCAAGTGATATTACTGTCACATATGAATTCTATCTTCTGAAAACCTCAGATGAGACAGCATGGATCTAATATTAGCTTAAATTACCTGCATATCTCTCCAAGGGAATATCAAATATAAAATGACTGAGATGTCCTGGGGTTTGATTCTGTTCCAAATTCCGGCTGATTTATGCTACTGAGTTCAGACAGTTCATGACCTTCATGGTCAGAGTTTTGCCTTTTGGATCCACCAAAGCAACACACAACAGACCGCTTTTATTACATAAGCAGGGTATGTGCAATGGTGCTGCCAGCTAAAGCAATACAGAATATGAATTTCATGGTTATAATGACACGAGTGCCAATATTTATTCAAGACACACATGTAATTAAGTGAAATGTTCACTGATATGTTCTTGAATATATTTTAATAAATATTGTATACATAATTTTAAATGCATTGAAATATTGTATAAATAAATGTATTTCTCATATGCCTATTAAGAATGAGAAAATGCGTGCTATTCTCAATTAACATCTCAATTAAATTATTTATTATTATTATTATTTTGGAAAAGATGACATAGGCTATTTACTGTATCAGTACAAAAGTAGTTAACACAGATAGAAATAAATAAATTGCAATAAGAGCAATAAATACAAGCACAAGGCATCACAGACCTACGCAACAAACTAAACAAAATAATAAAAGGACTAAAGAAAAAAAAACGAGAAAATCTGCACAGAAAATTGTGATCAGTTGTACGGTTGGAAAAGGAAGAAATATTTGATTGCTGTTAAATGTTTGTTTTGTTTTCTCTTCTTGTCTTTCTTTTCTATCTATCTATCTATCTATCTATCTATCTATCTATCTATCTTCTGTTTTACTTCTTTATTTTCTTCTGTAGACTATCTGGTATATTATTGTGTAATTTTTTTAAATTATCCCTTCATGTATATTTGTTGTAATTTGTTGTAAATATTATTTGTTCCGTAAATAAATAAATAGCAGTAGCACGGTTTTAGATTCTGGGAAATCTGCGACACAGGAGAAACATGTGACATAGCAAGACGTGAGAAAGACACTCGTTCTCTGTTTTGAAAATGTTAGACTGTTTAAAAAAAAACACAAGATTGTTTTATAAAACAATACTATTATTCTATTTTTACAGTTTTTAGAATATCTGGATATTTCATTCGTTTTTATCCACAACGACAATGATAATTTTCCGTTCATATTTGACCATATTTTGGTGATATTTACACTTCCCAAAACAACCGGAATGATCCGTTCAGTCTGATTTGACCATAGGATTTGACACAGGAAAATATATGATTCGACTCAGACATAGCCCACAGAACAACAGCTATTTGTACCGCAACATATCTGGCTCGGAACCTTTGAAGGTTAAATCCGTTCTCAGGGGAACCTCCATATTCAATGGACCGGAAATAGGCAGAGTCACATTGAACATTTTTTAACTGGCAAGGTATGTAATCTGATTGGTATTTCTTAAAAGAGCATAAGAGTTGCCTACTTGTTTACAGATGTATTAATGTCTATATACTTATCACCCAATACTAACGCTATGAAGCCACGCTAACAGCTGGTTTGAATTAAAGCTGAATGAAAGACTCCTCCAGCATGAACTGAATAGTAACGTTATACAGTGTAGTCTATACCGTGACGTTCCTGTCAGTATATCAGTTTTGTGTGATTTTATATATATAAATAGTGATTTTATTAGTTGTACCCTGATTACAGTGTTGCTGTTGCTAAGGCTAACGTTATAGCAATTTTAGCAATTGTATCTTTTCTTCACACGTTTCGTATTTCGTCTAAAGCATGCTGTTTATTTACTGATCATATTTACTTAAACCATGTATTTTTGGTTAAAAATACACTAACTTTAGAAATACTTAGTGGCAAAGTTGTTGGTCGTGATGGAAACCACAACTGAGTATAGTAGTAATAAAAGATATACATTTCAAGGTATTTTATGCGTTTATGCTTAAAGATACATGCGTTGCTTTGCAAATAATTAGTTTCCAAGACAGCTTTATCGTGACCTTTATATATTGCAAAGAAAATCTGTAAAAATCATCCCTGGGACATAAAATTGCTTGTGGTTAACAAAACACCCATTTGGAAGCTACACAACTATATATATTGTATATTATATTTTCAGTCCATGATGCTCTTGAGGGTGCAACGGCCATAGGACTGTAAACCATGTTTCTTCCAAGGGTGGTTTCACGGCTGAATCTGCTTTTCAAAGTGTCTGGTAAAGCTTATTCCATTTTTGCATCAATAACACATTTCATTTTTCTAGATAGTTCTACAATGTCCCATACTTTTTTCTTTTGTTTTCCAGGTTCATTGCAGAACCAGAGTCAGGCATTATGCAGTGTTGTGCAACACTGTCATTCTACTCATTTCAGAGCTCTTAAATATTCAAACAGATGCTTCACTTCAGCCGCTGACAACAAACTTCCACCCAAACTATGGACACCTCTTGAGCCAGAGTTAGAGGAGGTTCTTGTGCCCCGTAAACTATCAGTTTCACCCTTGGAAAGCTGGCTTTCTCTGCGCTACTCTCTCTCCCCATTGCTGGAGGCTTCACCGCCTCTGGATGAAGGTGAGATTCTGGCAAAATCCATGGTGCTGCCTCCATTTGCGGTGCCATTACTGGAGGATGGGGAAAGCTCAACGCCACTGAACTGCAAGAATGTGCTGCAGAACCGACGAAGGAAGATGAACAGGAACAAATACAAGAAGCTGCTAAAACGGACCAAGTTCCTGAGGAGGAGGGTGAAAGATGTCAGGAGGAAGAAAAAACAGGTCAATTATGTTAGTCATCTAGACCAGTGGTTCCCAAACCTGTCCTGGAGGCCCCCCTGCCCTGCACCTTTTGTATGTCTCCCTTATCTAACACACCTGATTCTACTCATCAGCTGGTTAGTAGAGACTGCAAGAACTAAAGTGTCTGATTAGGAAGACACAAAATGTGCAGGGCAGGGGGTCCTCCAGGACAGGTTTGGGAACCACTGATCTAGACACCAAGAGTAAATAGTGTTTTTTGTGTTATGTGATTTAAAATATAACTAAGTATATTCAGGGATTCTGTGGTGTTAAATATGTCTTAAAAAGTTCAAATTCACCCTTCAACAAATTAAGGCCTAAAAAGGTCATAAATTGGAGTGTATGGTCTTAAATTCATAGTCATGGCATGAAATGTTGCATAAACTGCAAAAAAAAAAAAAACCTTCTCAGTATTTGTTTTGTTTTACAGTACAAATATGGAAAAATACTTAAATCAGGGTACATTTACTGATATGCAAATTTTAACATAGGAAGGCATGCTTTCTGAGAACTCTGACAAAATTAAGTGAGCTTAAAACAAGAACAAATACCTGTCAAATTGAAGTTGTTTTCAATTTGAATAAAGATTTTCTAATAACATTGGCAAATATTTGTTCTTGTTTTAATCATTACCTCTCTTTTTCACTTTTTAATCAAGCTCAGTTTCTCAAAAAACATGCTTTTGAAGTAAATGTATATTGATTTAAGATTCTTTAGACATTTGCACTAAAAAAACAATACAGAAATACTAGGGAAGAACATCACTTTTTGGCAGTGTGATCAGAAGGTGCTGTAAAAGTGATTTCCTTATTCTAGTGATTGGGTGCAGAGGTATTCAAGTCATAAGCTGTGTTTTTTTGGGTGAAGTCTATTAAAAAAAAACAGGTAGCCTATCTGTTGGAAGTTGTATTTTCAAACTTTGAAGTGTTTTGCAAATACAAGACATTTACATTTAGAGACCATACTGATGTATTGTTCCATTCAATTTATTTCTTAAATTTTCAGGCTAAGTTTGAGAGAGATCTTGCCCGAATCGTTAGGCGAGCTGGACTGAAGAGAGCCCCAGATGGATGGACAGCACCCAAAGTCTATGTCCGAACGAGTCAGACTAAAAGAGATTAATTAACATCTGTGCTATTTAAATATTTTTTGACTTGTGTTTGTTCATAATACCATTCACTCTACTGTTACTGCATCTGGAGCAAAACAGTGACCTGAAATCCATATGTACTATATATGTACTCATTACTGCAATAAAAGGGCCTCATCTCCCACCTCTTAATTGTGCAATGTTTTAACAGCCCATATCACCTACACCTTATATGAATGACACAAACAAAACCATCTCCTTTTTTTTTTTAGAAACTATATTCTCTAGTCACCACTAGGGTGAAGCAAATCATCTCCATGCCTACTGTAGTGTAGTCTATTTACTATACTGTAGTGCATCTTATTAATCCTGAGGCTCACAGGCCTCATTCCAAACCAACAATTAAAATAATAATAATTTTATGTCTATAATGCTATGGAATAACCTGTTAAATGTCAGATGTATTTTATTTTAGTTAATTATAGGATTTTACTAAATAATTTGTATTATTAATGTATTATATGTAAGTTGTCTACCACAGTTTTAATATATCTTTTTAGATGTTCATTAAATATATTTTGAAATGAATAAAGTGCAAGTATTCCATATAATTAATGATGTTCATTGATACGCGATAGCGTTTATATGTATATACAGCTGTTATTTAAAAATAGAATAACTTATGCCACTCAAGAATTGTCTAAGATTATTTTTGTAACTAGTTTTACCAGTTTTTCCACAATGTGCAATAATTATACATTTGTCAATGAGATAAATTAACTGCCCTAATTATGTATTTTAATTATTTTACTAGTGCTTAATTCAGGTACATTAATAGTTACCAGATAAGTCATATTTTTAAACTGTATTTTCATTGTTGAAGTTTAAAAGTCTGGGTGTGCGACAAGGAGAAAACAGTGATTTTGACACCTATAAGGAGGTTGAAAAGTATGAAAAAATCATAATAGAAAGGTAGTAAAAAGTTTTTAAGCTGGTTTTATTGTTAGTTTGACTAAGAAAGAAGAATTTGTCCAAAATTATATGTATTTTTATAAATATGACCAAAGAACATAAAAGTGCCCATAGTCTAAGAATCACCCATATATATACCCGAATACGTTTTTATTATGTAGATATGATCCTGTGTTGCTATTGAAACCCGGTATAAATTATGAAATATTTGCAGGTAATGTGAGAGAGTTTAGTATTTCATGATTCTGGAGGAGGAGCATGTTAGTGGTCCAGACTAGCAGACGGCAAAGATTTTGTTTTCTGTCGCTGGTCGACGAAACTTCTGAGGTGAGGTGACAGTCCTTTGAAAAACATTTTCATCGCGCGCCAGAAATAACAAATATCTTCACCACTTTTCGGACATGTTTCTTGTGCCATACAGTAAGTAGCCAAATAATTTTTCACGAATTCCCATACTTATTTAATGTTATTTTAACTGCTTTGAAATTTTTTTACCTACACAACACTGTGTTGCATCCTTCAAAGTAAATATGGAATTGTGCATTAAATTTTGTCTTTAGTAAGTCTGGTGCTGGCGTCCTGCCAACTCTCCTTCCCTTTGTTTTTCAGTTTTCTGTGTCAAAAATATATGCTAATTTGTCTATATATTTGGCAGAACGGTTTAGATTAAACGTCTTTCCAGCTGCTTTGTTTTTCTCTTTCTGTTAACCTGCTTCTCCCCCCTTCGTGTCTCTTTAAATTGTGCAGCTTTGTCTGATTTAAAGAGTGTGTGTTGTTGTGCTTCACTAAATCATGGCTTCCTCTAACTAAAGTCAGTTCTGTTTATTAGTTATGAACGAGTCAGTGAGTCACCGTCTTCATTCTGCAACATCAGCAGTAGTAAACGATGTGTTTTCCTCCACATGTGCTACTTCTCAGGTTTGTCGGGAATTTAGCAATGTTTTCTTCATGAGTTCTCTTTTATTTCTGTTAAAAGAGTGTAAAACCTGGTCTGAGAATATAAATCAAGTTGCATTACAGATGGGGAAAAACAAAAAGTTATTTTTGCTCTCCTTGCATTCAAATTTTTTTTTAATAGTAGTCTTTTGTGTGGAAAGACACGTCAATGTTTAATAGTATTCTTGTTTAAACACTGTCATGCGTGTAAAGACAATTACAGGGTTTGGGGTTTTGAATTTTTTTTCTTTGTGGCCATACTTTGCTTTCCAGCTCAGTTTTTAGGCTCTTATAAAACACTACCCTCCTAAACATAATCTCTCTTTCGTTCATACAAGTTAGTTTTTACTTTGCTTTTAATGGGATTTTTAGCATTTAAATGTTTCTTTCTTTCTTTCTTTCTTTGCATTATAACAAAAAATATGTCATTGACTTGTTTTGAACAGGTCACCTGTTTTGTTTTCTTGACCTCAATATATTTAATTGAATTACAGAGGCAGACAGTCATTTTTTGCTTGTCTTGCATTCTGTTTTTATTTTTTATTTTTTTAAATGAATTCATTAGTATATAAATTTTATTTCATTTTATAGATTTAGTTTAATGTGGTAAGACACGTCAATGTTTAATGATGATCAAATCTTCTTGTTTAGACAAGAAACAAATGAACAAGCAAATCACAAATTCACCCCTTGCATTCCTCACATGATTACACATCTGGTGTTGGATGGTGGTAGTTGACTGTCCATGTACTGTGACCTTGACCATTTCTATTTCGTAACCATAGATAGATTTTTTTTCTGATTAGATGACATTTGCTGTAGTTTTCGTGATGGTTGTGGAGACTGAGGCCTTCAGAAAGTCAGTATTTATCTTCTGGATTACAGGTCTGACTGCTGAGAGGGAATGAATGGATCCTCTGTGCTGTTTCTCTTTGTGTTGGCATAGCAGCAAATGTAGTATTTAGTAATAAGTCTTATGCAGTTCTGAACTGTTTTAATGTGTCTGCATTTACAATATAAACACTGACTGATGCAAACAGTGATTTGGGGCGGAGTTCGGTGTTTGAAACATCTACAGGGCAGATGCCAAATTTACATATTCAGATTATGTCATTAAGTGTGACTTACACCTTCAGTAATTCTAAGGCATGTGTTCTTGTTCTCATTTCAGTCTGGACTGCCTTGATCTTACCATGTGGTGAGTGAGCAACAAAACAGTTGTTTGGTCACAGTTTCCCAATGTTTTTTCATACTGCATAAACTCAGATTAATATATAATGTAATGTATGTGCATGTCTTTTAGCCTGGGCCCAAAACAGCATGCCAAGTGTGGTTGTGGAGGCAAGGAACATTACTGTTCCAGCCGGGTCTGATGTTCTACTGCCGTGTCATAACCAGCGGATGGTTTGGAGACAGGATCGCCTGCGGGACCGTCAGCGCGTCGTGCACTGGGACCTGATCCGGAACCAACCCGATTACACTGTGGAGCGCATTTTAGATATATTCTCAGGGGGAAGAGAGCGCTTGTACAATGACTATAACAGGGGCCGAATTACTATTTCAAAAGACGCCTTCAGCGATGGAAATTTCTCACTAGTTATTAATAGTAGGTTCATCCTTTTAGACCATGTCCATGTCACTCTTTTGATTCTTTTTCTCGTGATATTTAATACCTGCCATTCTTCTGTTGCTGTTTTGTTTCCGCAGATGTGGACGTGAATGATAAAGGTATCTATACCTGCAACCTACATCACCACTATTGCAAGGTCCACCAGTCCATTCAAATCCAGCTCAACGTCACTAAATCACGTAAGAGAATAAGCTTCACATCTATTGTTTGTTTAAAAACTGAAAAACACAAGAAAGGAAGCCTTTTTCCACCTCAGAATTAAATATTAGAAAAAAAAGTGATTGCAACTATACATTTCACAACTGTGACTTTATTTTACGCATTTGAGAATGTTTATTTCTCAGTCATGACAAAATATGCTATATGAAACAAATCCTAGTGTAAGATTTAAACAAATTTTTTTTTTTTACTAATTTTAAATCTAGCTATGACCAAGTTGTTTTTACAAGGTATATTTTAGGTCATACAAGATTTACACTTGGATATTTATTAAAAGGTGAAGAACCACCATCATGCCTTACTTGCCAAACTAAAATGACTGTGAAGCATATTTTATTGGATTGTACTGTTTTTAATGTAAATAGACAACGGTTTTATTCAGAGGTGTGTTTAACTGATTTATTTCAAAATCTATCACCTGAATGTATTTTAGAATTTTTGTCTAGTGTAGATCTGAAATGTCTTTTATAACCTTTTGTTAATTGTATACCTTGTATAATTTATTCAGAGATTGGCATGAAAATAGCCTTGATGCTGGCATGGTGTTAAAAAGTGAATAAATAAATAAATAAATTCTCAGTCACTGACTTTATATCTAAAAACTGTGACTTTATATCTTGGAATGTGCCTTTTTATTTCACAAAATGATTTTCTATTTCTATTTCTATTATGACTTTTTATTTTGCAATAGTACTTTTTATCGCACAGTATGACTTTATATCTCACAATTTTTACATTTTATCATGCAATTTGTCTTTATATTTCACAAAATAACTTTATATCTCACAATTATGAATATTTTATCTGGCAATATGACTTTTTTTCTCATAATTGTGACTTGTTATCTCACATAGTGTCTTTATGTCTAACAATGTGACTCTTTATCTCACAATGTGGCTTTATTTCACTTTTTTTTTTGTACTTGTTAATGAGCTTCTGTACTTCCAGGCTTCCATAGTTGTAGGCATGTTTATGTTAAACTGAAGTGTGTCATTTCTGTGCTTATAATCCAACCAAGTTGAGCATAAAAAATTATGATTTTCAAATGTAATCTTTTTTAATAATATGCTTAATTTAACACTATATGAATTAAACATTATTATTATTATTTTAAAAAATGTCAATCTCTGCAGCTCGAAAGGAAAAACGTGTCTGGGATGGTGATAAATCCATTTTTGTGGTTCTGGTGGGGAAGAGTGTGGTGCTTCCCTGTGTGAACCGCAGGCAATTGTGGACAGACAGTCAGAGGGACGAGGGCCAGCAGCAGGTGGTCCGCTGGGACTGGCAGGCACCTGGGGTCACCCGTGACCGAGCAGACCGCCTCATCGATATGTACGCCTCTGGAGAGAATCAGCAATATGGGCCGCTCTTCCTCCGGAATAAGATGAACATCTCAAACGATGCCTTCTCCATGGGGGATTTCTCCCTGAGCGTCCACAACATTCAGCCCTCTGATAAAGGCCTGTATTCCTGCCATCTTCACCATCACTACTGTGGCCTACATGAAAGACGTATCTTTAGGATGATCGTCGGCCCTTCTGTCCAGCCTTTGCCTCCAACGCGTGCCTCTACTGATGCACCAAAAACTCATTCTTCTTATCCTGTCCCACCTGCTGATGACCCAAGTAAGAGAATCTTTTTTAATGTGATTTAGGTCTTTTATTTGTTGCATTGTTGATTTTTTAGAAGAAAATAGCAAAATTCTGTCATTATTTACTCTAATTTGGTTCCAGTCCTGTATGGTGTAATTTGAATTCATTAGTTTTTGAATAACTTTAATGAGCTGTTGTTCTTAAAGTGACAAAGGAATGTCAAGATCCAATAAAATCACCATAAAAGTGGTCCATACAACGGTATGTATTACATTCCAAATTTATTGAAAGTCACAAGATAGCTTTGAACCAATACCATTTGGTTTTTAAAACGTTTTTAAAAGCCTCTTTTGACTTTTGAGGTGATTATCAGTGAATAAATAATTAATAATAAAACATTTTTTGGGGGGGGGCATCACTTTTATGATGCTTTTTTCTTTGTAGTCTTTATGACCAGAAGTTTTATGGCAGGATCTGTCAAATGATTCTTCAAAAAAATCTGCATCTTTTCCTTTTTTGTTGCATGACAGACATGCATATTTTTTTGCAAAACAGTGCACTTTTCTTTTTCCTAGCTTTTAAACATATATTTCTGTGTTTTCCTAATCAGCTCCTTTGCTCCTCCTTTTACATGTGTATTTGGGTTTGTGGGAGGAATGTTGTCTGAGAACTACATTTACTTCCTGCCTTTTTCTCTCTGTTTACTTTTCTGCTCTGTCTTCTCCATTATGCAGTGGGAATTTTACAGTATTCTTTCCATCTCTCTCTTTGGTTTTTCTTTTTTGAGCTGTCTAAAATGCCTTTGTCTTTTGCCTTTGTTCAGATTGACTCACTCCAGTCATTTTGGCTTTGTCATTGCCGTCTCTGTGTTACAAAACACTTGTAAAGATGAGTTTGTACGAGTGAATGTTTTCAACAGAAATGTAGTGAATAGGTCATAAAGGAGGTGGGGGAGGTTTTATTGGAAGAGTGCTTCATATTTCCCCTGCTTAGCAATGGCTGAGCTCACTTTATAAACTATAACAGCCCCAGAAAAGGTCACAGCAACGTCTTGCTTTCTTCAGGGGTTTGCAGATTTTACCATCATTGCTCAGACAATATTCCCCATCTTGCATTGGCAATGGGCTGGTTTTTGACATGAAAAGCCACATCTGTACAACATCTGGCCCGCTGTAACATGAAAGCTCAAAGCGGGAATGGTCTGTGTTAGATTCACATCCTCACATGTCTGTAAACATTTTGCCCCACTCTACTAGAAGTGGTGTCAGTCAGCTATACTATAAATTTAGTGCATTGTCTGAATGTGACCTTGTAATTTTTAAATGGGAAGAAAACAAAAATATTTATAAATATATTTAATTTTAATCATTTTTTTTATTTATTAATTTTTCATTTTTTTAATTTAATATATTTACATAATATTTATTTTAAAATTGTAAATAGTTAAAATGTTTTCAAAATGAATATATTGCTATTTTTTAAAGGATATTAAATAATATATTTTTTTAACCTTCTTGTTAAAATTTTAACACTATCTAGAGATTAATGCACATTCAACAATTTAACTTGGATGAGTTAATTCTTCCCTCTTTTTTTCTCTCTGGCTGTCCTCTAAACAACAAACAAAAATTGCATTATAAATAATACACACAATTTTTATATGTGTTGTATTCCAATACAATTTGCGTTGTTAAATGTTAAACACTTCAGTATTATACAAATATGAACACTTACCATGTGCAACTCATTTGATTCTTCATGGTTCATTGCAATGATGAGACATAATGACTCATAAAGTAATCATAATGTCTGTTAGTTTTAGGATGAAGAAGTCATTTTTTGTGTTGTTAAGCCAAGAACAAGATTTACAATACTGTAAAACACACAAACAGCAGCATTCAGTGAGTTTGTTTGGTTTATTTGGTCGTATAAACACTACTGACATGCGATCCCTGAAGATTTAGCAGATTAAATCTAAATTCTCCCTGTTATTGTGGGGCACTAAATAAGTAGAAAATGTCTCCAGACAGACTGACCATGAAGTGGTGGTATTTCTCTCCGCCTGCACTATCGCTTCCCGTTCTTGTGGTTTGTGTTTTTTTCTCCATTGCTGCGGCATGACATCAGGTCTGGAACTCATTACGCCTGTTTTGGCCATTCTGACATGAAACCTTGTCCCTCTCCCCTCTCGCCTGCCAGGCCTGGGTGAAATGGGAAAAACAAACTAGTAATCAGGGCTTTTCGGCTTTCTTTCTTGCCTGCCTTTTAGTACAGCATAAAGTAGTTAAATGTTTTAAAATCAGATATTTAGGAGTTCTCATTCATCTGGTCTTCTCATGTTTTCTTTGCAGATACAAACATGGTCGAAGCGCCCCACGTCCTCAATGTAATTCTGCCTGAGAATCAAACTCACCTCTTGCACCAAGTGGGCTACATCCTGGCAATCTTCCTGCTGCTTCTGTTAATGCTCATTGGCATCATTATGACCACGAGGCACTGCAGAAAAAAAAGTAGGATCATGTGGATGATTGGTGAACACATTTAAAT
Source organism: Sinocyclocheilus anshuiensis (assembly GCF_001515605.1). Classification (NCBI taxonomy): domain Eukaryota; kingdom Metazoa; phylum Chordata; class Actinopteri; order Cypriniformes; family Cyprinidae; genus Sinocyclocheilus; species Sinocyclocheilus anshuiensis. Next base: position 22,716 of record NW_015560626.1, on the reverse strand, counting down.
ATATAATTAGTACCTTTGAGATTATAGGCTTGAATCTTACTGAACTGTCTTTTGACATTTCATATTATAGGCCTATCTGTTTCAGGGCCCGAGTTTGAGGTTCGATGGTCTGAACGGTAAGGATTTAAATGGACTGATAAAGTTCTCCAGTTTTGTCAATTCAGCTTCACAGTATCTTATTCAGTGTTTTTGAGTCCGCAATAATCATTTTACACTCGCTAATACATAAAAAGCATAACTTTTGCTTTACTTGGCAGGGGTCGGAGGACATCCATTGAGCTCGATGCCACAGAACTGCAACCCTACAATCAGGAGGACTTGCGACTGGGTAAGTGCAACCACATTTTCCATGATTTCTCTTAAACCTGAAGTAGGTCATTTAAAAATCAAGACTTTATGAAAATAACCAGAAAAGATTGTAGATGCTGTAACTAGTGCTCTGGAAAGTCTAAAGAATCAATTTTTATTTCCTCCAGTATTCACAAGAACAAGACTCTTGGTTTAAATTACCACAGGATTGTTTTTTTTTAATTGGTTGTTTATTGTTTTTTAGCAAGGAATTTTCAGTGAAATATATATTTTTTTTTGCTGAATATCTCTCATCTGATGTATATTAATAGATGGTGATTTACCATAATTTTTCATATTTATATCAGCATATATTGAAGAAATCCTTGTATTTTTATTTAGACTACAAGAACAACATAATGAAAGAAAGGGCAGCGGCAAACAACTATCCCTCTCCAAAAGTTATTGATCTAAATGGAGGTAATGTGGTCTCAATTAGTTAATCTCGTTCCGGACAACCAGATGCATTGTGATGTATTTACACACTCTTCCTCTGTCTTCCTCTCTCTCATCTGAAGAAATGGAGAGAATGTCATGGAAGTGATTCATAGTGAGCTGCTGGCTGGTCCAGAGCGTGCTGAATGAGAAGGGATTCAAGGACTTTACATTTACATTGAGAAAAGGAATGGAATTACTGTCTTTCTGCAGCATAATTACTGCTTACATGATCTTATAATACTCAAATTCTGTTGATATTGGTAAGTCAATTTAATTGATATGTTTTTCTTATCATAATCACAGTGTACCGTAACGGTAATCTATCGAATTCAAGTTAAACATATGTAAAATGTGGGAGAGCAATTTGCTGAATTCAGCATTTGGTACTCTTCTGTGTTAAATTTCTACATTTAAAAAGTGAAATAGCTCAAATTCTGTGTGGTAGAAACCACTGTAAATGTCTGAATCTGAATGGAAATTTCATATAAAACTCAGGAAGCAAACAAATGGCTGTGGCTTCAGGTCTAAATAGTAAAAGATGGTACACAAGTGAACCTCAAAGGCAATTAAATGTGCTGTTTTTGTTATTCTGATGTATGTGTATCTATATGTTACTTCTCGTATAATTTTGAGCCCTGTTGACCCGGACTTCTTTGGTCCATTGTCTTTTTACAGTATTTGTTTTACAGCATTATGTAGATGGTACAGTTGTAGCTTATTTGCTTTTGCGATATGAGCAAGTCCCATTTATCTTTTTCCATCATCAGTTTTTCAGCAATTTCCTTGGTCAGTGATGTTCATTTACATACGTTATAAAGCATTTATGCAGTAGTTTTTATTTGATCTGGAGTGTACTTTTATGTTTAAAATGGCAATAAATGATCATGTTGGTATAGAGGACCAATGTACAAACATAATAAAGTTGATTCTGAAATATTTCATTCATTCTTAAGATTCATTCTTTCCATATGTAAGGCATTGTAGCTCTATTGTCTACATTCTTTACAAATGTTGTCTACAAATGTTGCGCCCCATTGTTACCAGATTCTGATCGCAGTGTCTTAATTGATATCATACGTCCCACAGGAATGGGGAACTATAGCTGTGCCGGTGTGCAATATTTAAAACAAGCTATGTTTTGTACATTTTGTAGTAAAACATTTTGTTTTACAACAAGTTATGTAACTTATGTAACATGTAAAATAAAAATACAAAATTATTTCTAATACCAATAATCTAGAAATCCAGTATTTTATGCCATTGGCCAAAATGTTTGCTGTAACCTGGAAATGTGGAGCAATAAATCATTTGACTGCATTAGGAAGTTCATTAAACTCACAAGTTCATCCAACTCAGTTATTTACTGTAAATGTTGAGCAGGGCATTTCAAGAGACAAATTGGTACTTTAAGTACAAACTGAGCAAAGAAAAATCATGTCCTTTGCAAAAAGTTGTTTTGATTGACCACTAAATCCACGAGCCAGTGGAACCCACTCCAATAAGTTTAATAAATAAAGGAAGCTCACTTTAATTGTCGTGTGCAGTGAGGCAGAGTGTGAAATGTAGAATGTGAGCACTGAGTTTAATTGACTCTGATTGGGGCCTGAAGTTTGTGTTACTTTTGGTAGGCCTGTACGTGTTTCCTAAACAATTTTCAAATAACTAAGGAATACAGGAAGTATAGAGAAGAACAGAGCTGCCCCCTGCTGTTAGAAAATATATTATAACACAAAATGTCTGTACCTGGTGCTCATGCTTGCTTGCACAACTTCAGAACATCTATCTATCTATCTATCTATCTATCTATCTATAAATTTATGAAATGTTTATAATAGTTAAACATTTAGTATTTTTCATTCATGTATGTTCTATTCAAATACAGTATTGAAAAACTGATTTGTAGAATGTTGCAATATAACAATACAATTAAATATAAAAGTTAATGTTATTTGTAAAAAAAAAAAAAAAGAGTAATTTATTTAATAAATGTTATAAGGAATGTTCTAAGGTTAGATGTGTTCCTCGCTGGATTGTGAGACAAATCTAATGTGTTTGATTTAATTATTATAATTCCTTGTTATTATATTCATAAAGGCAAATGGAATGGAAAAATGTATATGTTTAAACCGTTTAAAAACTGACATTAAAAAGATATTTGGAAACAATATCTAAAAGTAAAACCCTGAAAGCAATACAAAGAATGCAACTGTTTAATTTGTACAAATGTTGTACATCCAATTGCATAGTTCTGTATATTTTTCTATATATCTCTGACATGTTTGATTATATATTCTCGTTTGTATACTTTGTTTTGTTCTAAACAAACAAACAAATAATAAAATTAAATTTGTGTATCCATATCTGTGATATGGAAATCTATAACATCAATGACAGTAGTTCTCTGATTTGTCAATTTACAGACAACAATTGTATGCCATGTTTTTAAGTTTGCGAGTATTTTATTTTTTTTAATATATTTTTTAAATGCAATCTTTTGAAATCTAATGTTTTAAACCCCTTAATAAATAAACAGGCTTAAATACATAAAACCCCTTAAAATTTGCAAAGGTTTATCTTGCAAGGACATGAAGGACAGTTTTTAACAGAGTTGGCTTAGCGGAGGAGCCACAGCAGTTCAGTCGAGTGACTGTCGCGGGCTGTGTCTACCGCTAGAGGGCAGCCTACCTCTACGAGAAACCTGTAATGGTAAAATATCCTGAACTCCAGCTCATAGGGATGTGAACCGTCCCTTCCTGTTTTACTGGCGATCAGAGAGAAACATTGACGCCGTGATAGAGACGCGCAAACTCCGATTATGTCTGGAACCGCTCGCTCCGTCCAAGACCAGGATTTTTGTTTGCCTACGTGAAACCGGCAACCAGCAATGTCGCCTTATAGCGCATATATGACACTTGACGAGTTATAGTCTACAAATATATTTGTAATCGCGCTGCTGCAACCCTTGCTCCTTCTTCTGTCAATGATTGTCCTACCCATATAAGCCTACTCATGGCGGAGACCAAAATTATATACCATATCGACGAAGAAGAAACCCCTTATTTAGTGAAACTGACGGTTTCTCCGGAAAAAGTCACGTTGGCGGATTTTAAAAATGTCCTCAACAACCGTCCGGTCAACAGTTATAAATTCTTTTTCAAATCTATGGATCAGGATTTCGGGTAAGTATGGAGAAATATGATTTGCTTATATTGTAGTGTGGTTTAGTAAAAAAAAAAAAAAACACGATCACACCCATGATCGACTCACATGCCTTATAGACGCTGTCAAACCTGGAAAGCGTTTAGAACGTTTGGTTGTTCGTTTGTTGTGACGTTGCTACATTGTTACATTGTTGCTGCTGGCACCTGATTTGAACCCGTGTTCTAAAGTGCGCCGGTGCGTGTGCTCGACTCAGAACCCTCCACCAATGTGGCAAGCCGGTTTAACATTTATGTTTTCCTTTAAAGTGAAAGACGCGAGTATCAAATTATCCTAATGACCAGTTCAGAGCACATGAATAACCAAGAGTTCAGTGACTGTTCAAATGCGGAGTTTTGCGCATCGTGTGTGTGTGCGTGCAAGAGAGAGAGAGAGAGAGAGAGCGCGAGAGAGCGCGAGAGAGCGTAAGAGAGAGCGAGAGAGAGAGAGAGAGAGCGCAAGAGAGAGAGAGAGCGAGCGAGAGAGAGCGCGAGAGAGAGAATTTGAAAAATAATGTGTTTTTTGAACATTAAAGCATGTCAACATATTCTGTTACACCAAATACACAAAATAATGATCTTTAAAAAAGCATCATATGACCCCTTTAAACGACTTGCCGAGTTTTCACCGTGGAAGGGGCGTGTCAATTGAAACATGGCTGAAAAACGTATCTATATTATATCTATTATATATTATATATTGTTGGACAGGAGTTTACTGGATTGAAATGATGTGATCGCAAAAACCTGCATCTTTTAAGCTATTGTTTTTGTTATAATGTACTGATTCAAATTAGTAATCAATTATTAATTATTATTCTACCTGACTCAGGGGTAGCCTAAGTGTTTCCCAGGTGCACTTGAAGGCCTTACTAACTACTAGTCTTTACATTGTTACATTTCGTAATTACTAGTAAGTAATCCAGTACTGGCTAGTATCCTTTCAATTTCAAGTTTAATTTTAATTGGATATTTATTGGACTAGTACTAATTCCAGTAGTTACTAGTATTTATTACATCACTCTCTAGTGATTTTTCAGTACATACTGCTATATTTTTTTTTTTACTTATATTTTCCGTTACCCCCCAAAAAAAAAAAAATGTTATTGCGCTTTTTACCAGCAACAATAGAAGTTACTTCAGTATTAAGATATTCACAATAAAGTGACTAGTAGCAATCATACTGAACCTGAAGAAACTCTAAAGTACTGTGCCCGGTTGCATAAAGCACCTTAAATTTTTCCCTTAAGTATGAGACTTAAGGCGTGATTTCCCCTTACCTAAGGGATTGACTTAATTAAGGGTGTTGCATATAATCCCTTAAGTACTTCCCTTAGCAAAGGGAAACCGTTAAGTGTTTCACGACAGCGACCCAGGTTTTTCCATTAAAAAATCGACTGCTGCCATGGTCACGTTATTTGTTAATGCAGATAGCGGTGTACGTTTTCACAGAAAACAATATAACATGGATAAGGAAAACAAAAAAGAAAACCAAATATGAAAGAAAAGGACCAGACGAGACGGAAACCCAAATTGATAATTCACTCAAAACTGAAAATTCTGAAAAATCATTTACTCATCCTCATGTCAGTTCAAACCCATAAGACTTTTATTCATCTTTGGACAACAAATAAAGATCTCTCATCATTTCTGTCTATGTAGAGGTTTTCTAGTGTGAATAAATATATATTTAAATGAAAAGAGACAAGATAGTCTATGCATGACGTTTTATTCGTATCCAAAATGATGTGAACATTAAATAATAATAATAATTCATTACATTTATATAGCGCTTTTCTAGGCACTCATTGTCAGGGGGTATCTCCTCATCCACCACCAGTGTGCAGCATCCACCTGGATGATGCGACGGCAGCCATAGTGCGCCAGAACGCCCACCACACACCAGCTTATTGGTGGAGAGGAGACAGAGTGATGAAGCCAATCAGCAGATATGGGGATGGTTAGGAGGCCATGATGATCAGAGGCCAATGGGCAGATTTGGCCAGGATGCCGAGGTCACACCCCTACTCTTTTCGAAAGACATCCTGGGATTTATAATGACCACAGAGAGTCAGGACCTCGATTTAACGTCTCATCCGAAGGACGGTGCTTGTTGACAGTATAGTGTCCCCGTCACTATAGGACCTCAGTTTAACGTCTCATCCGAAGGACGGTGCTTGTTGACAGTATAGTGTCCCCGTCACTATACTGGGGCGCTAGGACCCACACAGACCACAGGGTGAGCACCCCCTGCTGGCCTCCCTAGCACCTCTTTCAGCAGCAACCTAGTTTTCCCAGGAGGTCTCCCATCTAGGTACTGACTAGGCTCAACCCTGCTTAGCTTCAGTGGGTATCCAGTCTTGGGCTACAGGGTGATATGGCTGCCGCTAAATTAAAGCGCTAAACTCTCATGCAGTGTGTGTTTCATTCATACTCGAAGCCGGAGGGCGCTCTCGCGCAGAAAGTCCAAACCGGATTTATAGAAGTAGCCTATTTTATAAGCTGAATAAAAAGCAGAAACGTAAACACAATAAACTCACGATTGCAGCAATATATGGTTTATGTGTGTTTTTCAAGTCATCTCCAGGTAACATGTAGGATAATACAGGAATCAAATATTATGGAATATAAATTTGCTCTCAAGTGTGACGCACTCACGTTTGAGCTAATTATGTGCTGTATGTAATTTGATCAGGGTTTATATGTGAATAAATGCGTAAATTAAAATCTGTTTAACATATAAAGCGGCCGATCATGACTTGTAGAAGACTTTTGTGTAACACTTAAGATGACGTCTTAAAGAAACCCTTAAGTAACACTTAAGGGTTACTTTCAGCAACAACCGCGATCTTAAGGGAAAATTACACTTAAGGTGCTTTATGCAACCGGACCCTGGTGACTAAGGGTGCTTTCACACCTGTAGATCGATTGCTTTGTTCCGAAACAGAGATTAAAAATTATTACAATGTTGCTTTTCATTCTTGGTACAGTTTGCTTTCACACGGCAAAGTTTCTAAATGGACCAAATTTGTTAATACAAGCCATGCGCGAGTAAACTGTTCTCTCATTGATTTTGAATGGCGAAGATGTGCTCACCCACAAACATTCACAGGTTCATTTTGAAGTATTAGCAAAACAACAAAGCTAAAAAAAAACAACATATGCCCAAACGAACCGAGCTAAGGGGGGGGGGGACGTGCCAGGTTCCGAAACAACGGGCCAGGTGTGAAAGCACCCTAATTGAATAGGTTGAATTACACAATTACACAAATGAAGTAGGTACTAGTAGTTATTAGTAAAATTGAGAAAGATACCAGTCACTGTTTGATTACTTAAAATAATTACTAGTAGCATAATAAGTACTAGTTAATTTTAATGAAAAATGTTAAATGGCTTGCCACAGCACCACACATGCACTGCAACAGAGCTAATTCTGTCAACTCCAGTGGCATGCTTCAGTTGCCACATGGTACAAATATATCATGGTTGTTTCCTAATACAGTGTCTTGTGTTGTAACTCCATTTGACAGTGACTTGTGCTCTGGTTTCCCTCGATTTGAAGCTTTTGAAGTTAAAGCCAGGCCTTCAGAGGCATCGTAATAGAAAATCTGAACATGATAAAGTCAGCCTGCTCTTTGAAAGTGACAGCACCTTTTATAACTCTAAAACTACAGCACTCTCAATTACGTTAATTGAAATTGATCAGAATTACTTCCATGTTAGACTGATGGGTCAGATGCACTGACCAGTGTTGACCAGAAGAAAACATCAAACATAATTTTTAACTCCACTGAACATCTCACAGGTCCTAATTTGTTCAGACAGCAGACTCATTAGTATAGCAGATTTTCAGTCATTTTCTGTCACTTCAAAATGACCAGCAATAGACTGAGGTTAGTTGAGGGGAATTGAATGACTGTGAACCAGCAGCTGTCAGGCAGAACTGTCACTTTCTAATTTGTCAGTGTCACCCAACATGAATGGATCAGTTGCCTAATATTTCCAAATGGCAAACAGACTGTCAGATAAAACGAGCAGCTGTCCTTTCAGCTTTCTATTTTTCTGTGATTGTTAGACATTGTTCATTTTGAAATCGAGTCAAATTTGAGAAGTGTTCATAGTCATTAATAATAGGTCACCTAGTGTTTTGAATGGGCAATATTCTAACAATACTGAAGCTGTAGCACAATAATAAGTTTATTCTGCAAGAAATTATGTTCCTTAACAGAAACCGTGTCTGTTGTACATATTACATTATAATAGCAATAAGAATAGCAGTGAATAATTACAAGCCATTCATTTTTTGGTACTTAAGCAAATACCACATAATCAATTTTGGGTGGCATTGGAAGTTTTTAGTTTCTTTTAAATTATTTTCCTCACAAGTTAATTGAACTGACTGAAGGACTCCTGTTCAAGACCAAGAATGATAACTATAGCTATAACGATAACTATATTAGTTTTCACACCTTCCACAACTTCACAACAACATTGTTGACTGTTAGTGTTTTTATCATTCATCAAAGAATCAAAATCTGAAAAAATTCTGCAAATGTTTCCAACAATATTGTTTCTCTCTTTTGTTATCGCTGTCTCTGTAATGTGATTTGTGAATGGTAATTCACAGTGACGGTAAAGTGACAGTGTTCGGCTGTAATATCTGCTATGTAATGTCATGGATGGATAAATAGATACATTTGATCTAGGCTTCCCATGTTAACTTCTAAGGAGTCTCTGCATTATTTATGTTCAGAGATGACTGTCTTATTTAATCTGAAAAAAGACACACAGCAGGCACAGATGTTTAGTGATATGTCTAGGATAGGAATGCTCCTCTGCAGTAGGAAATGTGGTTATTTCTCAACATTTTAATTTGAAGGCCTCTTTAATCCTACAAGGCTATTAACCTGCCATTCATCAGACCCTTTTAAACTCACATATGCACCACAACACATGTTGGTGTTCTAGCACGATCTTCCAAAAAACTTGCTTTTCCTGTTAACATAGGATAGTTTACTAACAGCATTGCTTTCCTGTCACACCTAGCACTGGGTGCACAGTTGGCCCTGGTGACCTTGATGTAGATTGCATGAACAAACAAAGCTTGACCTTCAATGCCAGGTTCTCCTTGGCTATGGTAGGTTGTCCTTGGCTACTTTGTTGTGCTAAGTAGCAACTTGGGCCTAGCCTTATGGGCTTACATATACTTCGAGGTTGGGCTGTGCGATTAATTCAGTTTTAGTTTCAATTTCGATTTTTGCTTCCAATGATTATGAAATAATCAAGATAAAATCAAGATAAAACAATTATTATTATTTCATTTAAAATTGTGCTTTCTACCTTCCTTAAAAGCCCAAACTTAAAGCTCCCCCCCTCCCCATTTTTATAATTTCTCTATTTTATTTATTTGTTATATTGTTTATAATTTTCTCCTTTGTTTTTATTTTATTGCTGACTATTTACTTCTCTTCAAAAATTTATTTTTGAGGAATTTTTTTTAAACTTAGATTAATTAGCCTAGTATTTTTCTGCTGTGGTATCGAAATTGTATCAAGAATTGTGAAATTTCATTGGTATATAAAATTGTGTTGTTATAGCAATCTTTTGTCCATCAAAATATACTTGATATATATCGCTATTATGAAAAAATAGAGTACTCATAAGATTTAGGTCTCCTAATCATGTTTAAAAAAATCATGATTGCAATATTGAACAAAATAATCATGATTATGATTTTTTGCCATAACCAAGCAGTCCTACTTTGAGGTTCAGTATGCTGACTACAAAACTATGAGTCACAGCTTGGATCTGGACACATTTCTGAACCATAAATGCATCCCAGGGGGAGTTGATTTATTTTGTGTGCAGCTAAATGTGGCGAACATTATTTTTAGACAGCCTTGCATTGTTCATTCTTCAACCATTCATAAAGCAGGAAGAAATCCAACCAGCACACGTCTTTTGAGATCTCAAATGCACAAAAATGGGCCTCTGTAATGCGGGTTAGTTAACATGTACATTTACAGATCAGCAATGAGATGAACCTATGAACTCTGGGATAGCGTAGAGACACACCCCTTATTATAACATCATAACTAGCCCTACAGTGTCCAACATAAACATCGCTAATCCCACTATTACTGCCATAGATCCCTACTGTGTGTGTCCTCCGTAATAATAAACAACATTCTGCTGCTTCTGATAATATCTTCTGATATTATCCACCGCAGTCTGTTAATACCCCTGTAAATCGGCTTTGAGGATAGACAGCAGTGCAGACACCCAAACACCATCTCTCTGAGGGCCGATGCATTCCAGTTACCTCCATTTCACTGCTTCTGCTGCGTGTCATTGTTGGATAACATAATCTTAAATAAATCTGATGTGTTTAACAAGATATCAGTGGAGCGTATGAATGAAGACTGGGAATAATGATCCAGATGGATTTCATTGGCTTTTAAGCAGCCTTTGTTCAGTACATGTTGCGTACAGAGCGCTTGTGTTTTAACTAATGGTTGCGCTGTAGTGAATTCCTCAGTGTCAGGCCAAGTTGATGTATTTTTTATTAGACCCCCATTGACTTCACAGAAAGATTTCAGTTGTGTTTAATTTTTAAAGTGCTGCTGTCGCGTATTGCGCAGAGGGATGTGGTTGGCATTTGACTGGAAGTGATATGGAAGTGCCTCGCTCTTCTTAACAGCTTGTAGGTGAAATAAAATGCATTTAGTGAAATAATCTCATGGTCTCATTCACTGACTGATTATCAGGCATTAATCGGACTGGATTGGCCCTCGTCTTGGCCCTCATTATTTGTTATAGGATCATGCTGAGCTGTGCCGCAGCTCACAGATGGAACGGTCCCACATCACAGGAAATCCCTGAAGTAGATAAATGATATCATGAGCATGTGGTTGCTAGTCAAAAAAACCCTATAGATTTCTGAAGAAGGGCATGTGCATGGTTATATATTGATTTTCATCTGTTAGATCTCAATGTGAATGTCATCAGTGGTGCTTGCATCACTATTTACTCTTTTCACTAACCTTAATTATTAAACTCAGGCTGTTTGGGCTACAAATATCAATTGTACATTAAATTGTGGGGCTTGTTGAGAAGTATGCTTTTTATTTTCTAAGTGATCTGACTTAAGCTTTTTGCTTGGCAGATTATAAAACCAGTGTTATTTTATATTGCAGTATTTAAACTTAAAGTGCCCCTATTATGAATTTTTGAAAATTACCTTTCATGCACAGCTCTAAGTGAATGAAAACATCCTGCAAAGTTTTAAATTCTTGGCCCTCATTATTTGTTATAGGATCATGCTGAGCTGTGCCGCAGCTCACAGATGGAACGGTCCCACATCACAGGAAATCCCTGAAGTAGATAAATGATATCATGAGCATGTGGTTGCTAGTCAAAAAAACCCTATAGATTTCTGAAGAAGGGCATGTGCATGGTTATATATTGATTTTCATCTGTTAGATCTCAATGTGAATGTCATCAGTGGTGCTTGCATCACTATTTACTCTTTTCACTAACCTTAATTATTAAACTCAGGCTGTTTGGGCTACAAATATCAATTGTACATTAAATTGTGGGGCTTGTTGAGAAGTATGCTTTTTATTTTCTAAGTGATCTGACTTAAGCTTTTTGCTTGGCAGATTATAAAACCAGTGTTATTTTATATTGCAGTATTTAAACTTAAAGTGACCCTATTATGAATTTTTGAAAATTACCTTTCATGCACAGCGCTAAGTGAATGAAAACATCCTGCAAAGTTTTAAATCTGAAAGTGCACCGTGTATAAAGTTATTGTCTCTCAAAAGAAAGAGTCGACTCTGAATCATTGAAACGAGTCGTTTTTTAAATGAATCCCAAGCCGTTGACGTCAACATGAAACATTAGCATATTGGCTGCCCACTTGTTGGTCTTTTCGCGTTGGTCTGAATGAAAATGCAAATTCATTCTTTGCCACTAGGTGACGCTTTTGGAGCAGTAAAAATAGCTGTTTCCCCGGTAACGCTGTACACAATTCAGCACTGCACTCACAAACGCTGCTTTATCAGGCATTACAGGCTCATGATGAAATGAAAATGAGACCAATCGGACCAATCACCGCAGATTAGCGTCACACCAGGGGTTTGGAAAAATGAACCATTGAGCGAATTGTTTGGGAGTCGTTGAGCAAGTAAGGTAAAAAATAAATGCATATTATAAGACAATGAAAGTGTTTTTTGACCTTGCATGCATGTCAACCTGTTGTTGGGGACTCCCAAAACCAAAATATGAACCTTTCATTACCCATAATAGGGGCACTTTAATAATATTTTTATGTTTTCATTTTTTATTTTAATTTTTTTAATGTAAGCTTTTTAAAATATTTCTTTTTAGTTTTTTATATTTATTTCAGTTTTAGTACTTCAATTTGTTCTTTAAATGTATTTTAGTTAGTTGCCAAGGCAGCATTTCTATTTTTTTAAGTTAGTTTTTCTTTTATTAATCATGTTTTATTTAAGCTTTATTTAAGTTAATGAAAATATTTCTAATAGTTTTAGTTGTAGTTAATAATAACAGCACTGGAACACCTTAGTAACACAGCAACAATTTGGCAACCATCCTTAGCACGCTAGCATCATGCTGGGGAGTTTAGCACAGGCTGGAACCACTCAGACAAATATAGTTTTGCTTGTATATGCAGATAGTTCACCCAAAATGTTGTTTACTCGTGTTGTTCAAACAACATTGGACCACATTGACTTCAATTGCAGTATTTTTCAAAATATCTTCTTTTGTGTTACACAGAAGTTGGAACGACGAGTAAATGACGACAAAACTTTCATTGGGTGAACTATCCCTTTAAGAAAGCTTGTTAGCTAGTTTCAAGACATGTTTAAGCTTAAAGCTGATATTATTACCCAGAAGAACAGATTTATAGTCCAGTGTGTAACCAAAGGCGTTACCTCGTGAGTTTGGACAAACCACACATCCTTATGGCTACCCCCACACTCCTCGCTGTATGTTGCTGTATATTGTAAAGACCTCTTGAGAGGACACAAACACTTCCTACCCATGACAGAGTTACACCCCGGTTTCCTGTGCTGGGCTCAGGGCACTCGAACAGACTGCGGCAGCTCTCCTTGTTTTGTTACTTTTCCAACAAGCCCATGTTATCATCATCCTTCAGTCCCACTCAACTCACCTCCTCGGTCTCACAGCTGTGTGGGTTATGTGACCTGGAAGTGCTGGAGGAGTGGAGAGGAAGACGTTATAATTACGACAGGATGCTGGAATTTCTCAAGTTCTGTCAACACATTTTAGCACTGCACAATATTGATTTTTGATATGGTCAAAATATGATTTGTGATATTACATCTATTTTTTATTTATTAATTTAGCAGATACTTTAATCCAGTGGGGATTTGGAGGAATTCTGCCACACAGGCAGTTAATCTTAAAGAGACAGTAACACAAGAAGTTAACAAAGGTTTAAAATTGTTAAAAAATTAGTTAATGGATGAAGTAGTGACAAAAAGCAGAGAGGAGGATGCTGCAAAGAACAGGTTGGATGTAGGCAAACCTGGAGGGCTAATTAGCCATGTGTTCCCTCAGGAACTTCTAATGGGTTTTTAGAGTGGCTGTGTTCGATTTATGATTAAAATAAGATCTGTGGTTACACTACTTGAAGGCATTGTTCCATTAATAATCTATGACATCAGTTGCACACTGTCATACCTTAGATGTGAACTTTGTAACCTTTCTCAGACGTTTCTTCTATGAGACAATTGTTGACGTATTTGAAGAATTTGAGAAATGTTTGAATTCATGTTGATCCGTCACTTTTGATTGTAGGTACTAAGCTTTGGGATCTTTCTGAAAACTAGGTTGGGAACAGGAAATATACAGGTTCATATCCAACTTGACCAGTGTTGTCCGATTCCCAAACAAATGACTGATAAACAAAATGGCTCATTTTTTTGTTATTTTGTGAATCAAACAAAAACAGCACAGTGTAGAACAATTCTTGAACTAATGTCTCTTTAAGAACTATCTCTTTTAAGTGAATCAGAAACATACAGCACAACCAGTATAGTTAGATTCCCAAACAATTTCTCTCATGAACCAGTTCTTTTTAGTGAATCAAATAAATACAGAGCAACCAGTATAGCCTGACTCATCTAATGAACCGGTTCTTTTTAGCAAATCAAACAAAAGCAGCATAACCATTGTAGTACCATCGTACTTTTTTAGTGAATCATCAACATGCAGCATGGCCAGTGTAGATAGATTCCCAAACATATGACTCTTATAAAGTGGTTCTTTTTAGGGATTTAAATAAATACAATGCAACCAATGTAGTCTGAATCCTGAGAAAGAGTCTTCTGAATTAGTGAATCAGAAATACACCGTATAGCCAGTGTAATCTGATTCGCAATGACTCTTAAGAGCCATTCTTTTTAATGAATCAATGACAATTATATAAGTCAGAGTGGTTGGTGAACACACAATTTAAGACTCACTTACTTAACAGCAAGTGGTTACTGTATATGTTATACTTGTTGGCTTGGGAGAAATCAGTGTAATTTTAGTGTTTGTTCATATGCAAATATGTTCTATTTAATAATTTTATTTGGTCAGTTATTAGATTGCATTTATGCAGCACTGAAAATATGTAAAATAAGGTAATATGTAAGAAAAAAAAAAAAAGCCTTTTAAAATGACACTTACATTTTTTCCTGATTTGTTATACCATCAGTTGAAATCTAAATGATCAGATGTTAACAGTACGGTCACAGATATATTGTGCATCCCCAGTAACCCTGTTTTGTCAGGCTGTGAATGGACATATGATGCGATTTCAAGTTTTCCTTTCTCTTTGGAGTGTTACAAGCTGTTCGTGAATAGATAAGATCCCTAAAGTTGCAAAGACAAAAGTCTCAAACCCAAGGAGATATTCTTTATAAACGTTAAGACTACGTCACTGTGTGGGAAGATTTGCATAACACCGCCCTAATGTTTACTCAAAGAAAGAAGGCGTAACTTTGATTCTCGCTGTAGTACTGTTGCTGCCGCCACCACCATGTCGTGGAGACACTGTGTTTTGTTGTGAAAGCAAAACTACTTTGTTTGGTCTTCCAAAAGAGGACACAACTAGAAATCAGTGGTTAGAGGACTGTTTCCTGGGAGAGTAGCCTACAATGCCGGTGTTCTGACAAATAATGCTGACTCACAGCAAGTACATTTTCATATTTAAAGAATTTGCCACTGACGATTCAACTGCGAGTTTTGAAAAGGCGGGGCATAGAGGAGAAACAATAATGTGCAGTATGTGGAAAATAATGTTTTTTGAACCTTAAACCGCATAAACACATTTCATTACACCAAATACACAAAATAATGTTCTTTTTAGCAACGTCATATGACCCCTTTAAGGGATTTTGCCAGTCTCATGTGGTTTGTATGTGTGTGTATGGACTAGGCCTGTGCACAGTGACAGGAGACCAGCAGGTGCGTGACTGTGAACCTCGACTGGGAGGGTTAAAGGGTAACTGTGTAGTATTTATGTAGGAAATTTACAGCCTGGGATGGACACCCTGCTAACACACTCACTCACTCTATTAATAACCTCCTGTGCCCTGACACCCTTGCTGTACCTTTCACACATTTAAATGTACCCACACTTGAATGTATATATGTACAGACCCTCAATACTCATAAACGCTCACACACTTAGAGAAACATTAGATCTACATTTATACTAAGCCACTGTATCAGTGCAGCAGCAGCAGTTTTAGTAGGTAATCTGGAATGTGCATGAGGTACTAATGAGGCCCGTTGTAAAACGGAGTAGTTTTCAACAGAGTAGTCGGTCAACAGGGGCGTTCAGCATTCTCATCATGAGCAGCCAGCAGTTGAGAGCTAAGTGGAAAATTCCACTGTTTGAGCGTGACATGCTTTCAGTATGCCTCAGCTTTTGCAAATAGATGGGAACACTGGTGTGCAATCCTGGGTGCTGGTCTCACAGAGTCCCTAACAGTTTGTGTTCTTTCCTGCAGAGTCGTCAAAGAAGAAATCTCTGATGATAACGCCAAGCTGCCCTGCTTCAACGGCAGAGTGGTGTCTTGGGTAAGCGAGACAGATGGTGCCCTCCTCTCTGTATTGGACAGATTGTGACATTATGAAATATCAGACTATCAACCCTGCTGAAAAACCCCCAGCTTAAAACAGCCTAAGCTTATTTGATGGTCTCTCAGGCCAGTCTGTTGGCTAGTTTTAGAGGAACAAACACAGATAATAAATTCCTGAATGAATGATTCTTATGAACCGGTTCTTTTTAGTGAATCAGAGAAATAGAATGGGACCAGTGTAGTCTGATTCCTGAACAAATGACAATTATGATGAACCACCTCTTTTTAGTAAAACAAATGCAGAGCTACCAGTGTAGTCCGATTACGAACAAGTGACTCTTGTGTACTAGTTCTTTTTAGTGAATAAACCAATAAAGCACAACTAATGTAAAATGATTATTGAACGAGTGTCTCTTATGAACTGGTTCATTTTAGTGAATCAAACAAATACATCACGACCAGTGTAGTCCGATTCCTGAACAAGTGACTCTTGTGAAGTAGTTCTTTTTAGTGAATAAACCAATAAAGCGCAAATAATGTTCTGTTTATTGAACGAATGTCTCTTATGAACTGGTTTATTTTAGTGAATCAAACAAATACAGCGCGACCAGTGTAGTCCGATTCCTGAACAAGTGACTCTAATGGACTATTTCTTTTAAGTGAATAAACCAATACAGCACGACCAGTGTAGTCCAGTTCCCGAACAAATGACTCTTATGAACCAGCTCTTTTTAGTGAATTAAAAACATTCAGGCATTTTTCAGTTGGCCAACCAGCTTGGTTAGGCTGGGAGACCATCTTAAACCAGTTAAAACCAGAAAACCAGCATTCTTAATACACACTCCTGGTTTAATTGTAAACAGTGCATGTTGTTTATACAAATGATGTTTATACTTATAATCTTTGATTAAAATGTTAAACCTGCTCTGCCTCTGAAACTGTCCGTTTTGTGTGATGACACGAAAGCCTTGTAATTATTTAACAATTACAGTATAAACCACTTTTCAAGATCTAATCACTACCCGATGGATAAAATCAAGTCCGCTCTGACATTTTTGTCGTTGAATATGTCCTGTTTCATGTCACATTACAGAAGTAAAATGGACGGCAATCTGAATTAAACTCTGTGACCTAATTTGTACGAGTAAACTTCATACAAATACAGGACTGTTTAAATATTTACACATGATAGTGGCAGCAAAAGCAAAGCATAATAATTAATCTGATAATTGCCTCTAAAATACACATCTACACTCCTACAAGCAGGTGTTATACCCATAGTGCTGTGTAGAGTTGATGTGAGGTGCAAAATACAGGTTAGTGGACTCCAGCGAGCCTCCAGCTGCAGAGAGCTGCACAGACATGCTGAGATACATGACATTGAGCTGGGCTGCACTTAAAATATGTGCTTCACTGCCTGCTGTCCAAACACGGAGACCTTCAGTATACCATAACATGATCACTGCTTTAACATAGTGCATTCAATTTCTGCCTTACTTCAAGGTTTTATCATTGGTTTGTGCAGAGAATATGAACAACAGTGTTTAGAGTTATATCCTCAGGTATCCGCATCTACCGCCCATTATTTGGATCGTGAAAGCACTTAACCACATCATAAGGCCCCTTTTTTGTCTCTGATAGAATGAGGTGGAGGAGTCGGACTGCTCATAGAAATATTTGCTATTCTATTGCATGGAATTTAACTGGACCAACCAGATTTTTTGTGTGATTTGAGCAAAGTATGCATCAATAATTACACCATTGTGGTCATATTTTATTGCTGATTTGAAATATGTTGAAATAGCATCCCAGGGCTTTTATCGAGAAGCCTGCCAAGTGAACTGACTTGCCTTAAAGGGTCCAAGTTTCACACTCCTCCGTCTGCTCAAACAAATACACTCTCTTCTCTTCCTTCTGCTGGTCTACTTATTTATGCAGGGCTAGTAGTTAGTCTGGAGAGTTTCTTCCTGAAGCCTTTGTGGGTAATTGTATGTGTGTGTGTGTGGCTGTAGTTGGTGTTGGCTGAAGGCACACACTCGGATGGGGGATCTCAGTGCACAGAGAGCCACAAAGAGCTGCCACCGCCCTTGGAGCGAACTGGAGGGATTGGAGATTCCAGACCCCCCTCTTTCCAGTGAGTAATGCCATGCAAATAATTTGTCTGACATTTATTACTCACTTTTTAGGCCCGTAGTAAACCAGTGAAGTTAGTGAAGGACACTTACCCATTATAACTGGATGTATGACAAATAAAGATAATGTAATGTATAAATTTAAGTCGGAGAGTCAAGTTCTTGATGTTGTTTTCATGTATTTTATATAACCCTTTGAATATGCAAGAGACCCATGTACACATCTTAAAAGTTTTCAAACATACACTATCGTTCAAAAGTGTGGGGTCAGTATGATTAATACAACGTCTCCAAGATGCTTCAAGAGACATACCTTCAAAACTACCTTCAAAACTATGAGCAAGTGCACCTAGGGCAAAAGCTGCTTTAAACGCAAAGGATAGTCACACCAAATGTTTTTTTATTTATTTAGTTAATTGAAGTTAATTGATACAGAAAATCTATTTATGACATTATTGTTGACAGCATCCTCATTTTACAGCATTTTTACACACGTGCCTAAAACTTTTAACAGTACTGTAGCTTTGCAGGTAGGTCTCTTGAAGCATCTTGGAGACATTGCCACAGTTCTTCTGGATTTAGTCTGTCTCAGTTTGTTCTGTTTCTTCATGTCATTCCAGACAGACTGGATGATGATGATGAGATCTCTGTGTGGCGCACTGGCTTTTGTCAGACTCCTTGTGCAAACAAAAACCTCACTTGATTGTTACAATTAATGGCAAAATAAATGTTTGGAAATGTAAACTAATATTTCCTACTGACACACTACAGCAAAAGATAGAAATAACTGAATTAAAACCATTTTTTAGCTGGTGAAATAATAATTTTGTACACCGCTGTATATATATATATATATAATCTTCATTTGTCCATAAGAGAGCAACATAAGAGACTTGTGCTCTCCACATGAAAAAGAAAACATTTTTAAAAATCTTACAAACTCCAAACTTTCGAACTGTATTTTTTCTTTCAAGGTAAACTATTGTTAGGGTTAGGGTTAGCTGTTTTAAATGAAATATAATGAATTATGGATATCACTGTGTTTTCAGCCTATTAATTGGTCTTTTTATTACACCTTTTAAGGCCTACAAACAAACAATTCTGAAACATTCAACATAGAGGAAGTGTATTCAAGTCATTGTATGAGTTGACACACACACACACTTTTGACAAGCATTACAAAACCACTGATTTGATTTGATTTGTTCTGAGTTCCTGACCACAATCACAGCAGTAGCAGATGTCTGTTATCCAGCTGGAGGGAAAAATATAATTCTTGTCCTTCCGGGAGCCACATGTGTGAATCACAGTCCAATTCCAGTGCCTGTCTCTTGAGCTGCATTCTAATAGAACACATGTTTGCCTCGCAAAGTTCAATGTGTTTGTTTGATTTGCCAGCATTCATGTGGTTAGGTCTTTAACCAGTCAATGCCTTCCTCCACTCATACACAGCTGCCCACATAATAATTCATATTCTTGGGCAAATACCAGTTATAGCTTTCGTAACATCAATATTTGTTTTAGCGATAGTCATGTCGGATTCATGAACGAATCTTTCTTGGACCAATTTGTTCTAATGATTTTATTAAATCGACTCACTGTTTCTTTATATCTCTTTTTGTGTGTGTATATATATATATA
>NW_015560626.1:0-2821 GCF_001515605.1 Sinocyclocheilus anshuiensis | reverse complement strand
ATATCTCTTTTTTTGTGTGTATATATATATATATATATATATATATATATATAATATAAACACACAAAAAGAGATCTCTTGAACCATTTGCTACAATAAACACAATATATGATGTAATTTATACCACTTGTTAGTGAAAATAAACCCATGAACTGCAGCTTTACTACAAGAACAAAAGGCTAAAAAACACTTTCACATTTCTTTGGCTGTAAAGAAGGCCTTTGAGAGTTGTGCACTGCTGCTTATCTGGTTATGTTGTGCCTCTACCGCAAACACACAGATTAAATATTCTCTTTGTTCATATTGAAGATGTTGAAGGCTAAATTTAGATCAATGAGCTTCAGGGAAATTTTACAACAGCCTTTCTTTGTGCATCTGTTGCACCTGTTCACTTTTGTGAAAGTCCTGCGATTTCTTTATCTAATGTTTGACTTTCAGACTTTTTTTGTTGTAACCTTCTCACCTCACCAAAGAATTCTCACCACTTGTTTTCCAAAGTGTGTAGTGCCATCTAGTGCCAGAACATGTGAAGGTGAACCACAGAATGCTTCCTTTCTCCTGTCCTTTTCCCCGGTGTCTCTCCAACAGACTACCAGCCAATTTTGCTTGAAATTAATATGAATGTTACTCCCACAAGAAATCTCCCTCATTTCCATTATAAAAGCTTCACTGTAAGCATTAGTAAGTAACCAAATGTTATCCTCTGCCTGCTCTTTGTGTGCTGTGCATTATTTATTGGTCCTGCTGAATACATTTGGTAGGGTGAGGAGAGTATGTTTTCGGCTGTCCCTTGAGCAGCTAATCCGGATTAGTGGACATTAAAAGCACCTGTCTCCGTTGCCCCGTGGGCTCTGCAGGGTGACACAGCTGCCTCGGTCTCCCCCCAGGACTAAACCGTCCGTCTGCCTGCTGCCCCCTATACAACATATACTCACAGAGTACAAGAAATGTGCAATAAATGCATCAGTTGGTATTTAATACCATTGTATGATAAAATGTATTTTATAGTGATTTCAGAATTTTGTTCATTTTGGGACGTTATTTGTAAGCCATTTTTTCAGCAACTAAACAAATCGTGATTTCTCTCTTGTTTTAAAATTACACAAGAATTTGTATTTTGCTGTCCTAATTATGCATGATTATATAAAGGCATCTTTACACGGCTTAAGACTGCTCAGTGCCTGCTCAAAATTCAGTGTAAAAACACAAAGCCAGACTAAATTATGCCTGTTCTGTGTTCAGTTTTAATTGCTGTTTAAATTGCCGTGTCTAAGCAGCATTAAACACTCTAGACCTAAATGGTACTACAGAAGCGCCTCTGTGCCACCTTTGCCAGTAGAAGCTTTTTATTATTTTCATTTAGCTTTGTTTCTCCCTCCAGTTTGGTCTCAACACAGACCCGTGTCACAGAATTCTGTCTTAACCGTTGATTTAATGCATGGATACTGGTGTATTAATTGATGTACTTTAGGTAAATTATCACCATGCTGCTGAAGTAACAGGCTCTATCCAGCAGAGAGAGACATTAGCACACTGCGTTGTGTTTGAGCTAATTGTGCTTGAGGGGTGGAACTTTCCTTTTTGGTATGTGGATGCAAGTAAATTTTGGGAAGATACAATTTTCTGGCTCGAAATCATTCAAGCATTATCTGTTTGTTTTGTTTGAGATATTTTCCCCTAAATAGTGTCTTAACATTACAAAGGTTTTTCAACTTTCTTATCCATGAGCCGGCTTACATAGATTTTTTGCAGAGCTCAGTGGATATTCACAAGCCTTATAGCGTAACTATATAACTTTATTCTGTATATTTGTTCTCTTTGGGCTAATATATTATAGAAACAGATTTGAAATACAGAGAAAAATGGCAAAACTTAAAGATAAGGATTTGTGAATTCTTAAAGGGGTCCTATTATGCTTTTTCACTTTTTCAACTTTATCCTCCCCTGGGCAACGTTATAGTTTCTGCATTTCAACCATGATTGCCAGTGAGTCACGACTGCCTGATCGGAGATTTTGTCTATTTTTCCTGTTAAAATAAAGTCTGGGAGACTAATTAAACCAGATTAAGCCACCTCAGACCTGACTAAACAAGCTAAGACCAGCCTTGGGTTTGGCTTTTTTTTTTTTTGCAGTTTGAGTGCTCAATACCTCTAAATATCTGTGTTCAGTCGTATTTATTTATTTATTTCCTTTGGAATAGCATTGTAAGGGAAACAGGTCAATTTATCATAAAGGGAATCGTTTAAGATTTTATAGGGAATTTGGACAGGATCACTCTTTTACGGCTGATCACTGAGTCGGCCAGCGATTCATTGAACGAGCTGTACGACATCAACTCTGCATGAATATTAATATCCAAAATATAGTGAAAAAACTATTTATTAGTTTACTATTTATTATTAACACTATTTATTGAATTGAATTGAATTATTAGTACAGTAACAAAATCGGCAGTTTAAGACATTAACTTGTAAGCACAAAACACAAGATACTTCTCTTTTCAATATAAATAAGGCTTTATTGGATAAATCTAAGACATGTAAACTAATCTAACACATGAACACACGCATTCACACAAGTTGCAGAAAGAGAGAAAGTGAGGAAATAATTAGTTTAAGAGAGTGAAAATGTGAAATCCCAAGTTTACAGCAATATGTGCAATTGCATAGACATGAACAACCATCAATCACTTAATTAACCCTCGCATTGAGTTCCTCAATGAGGGTAAAATTATACTAAGTGCACCAGTTCAGCTAGAATCTGGAGGTACTTGCTTTGTGTGCGGGGTTTCCCTTCCTTGTCTGGTTGCCGAAAGGGGTT
>NW_015560625.1:473097-489281 GCF_001515605.1 Sinocyclocheilus anshuiensis | reverse complement strand
TTCGATTAAGAGATTTTTGAACATCAGTCGGTTTTGTTCAATTAACATTTTTAAAGGTGAAATATCATGAAAATCGGACTTTTTCCAGTTTTACGTGCTATAACCGGGTCTCCGGTGCATCTACCAGCCCAGGAAACGTGAAAAAGATTAACCCAGTAACTTTGTTTTGGTAAGCCTTTTTCTGAAAAAAATTAACACGTCAGATTTCGCTCTCTTGGTGACGTTGCAAAAGGATCCTATTATAATATCACTGCCACTTTATCTGCACTTTCCACTCACGGCGCCACCATTCTTGTTTTCGCAAGCTACAACAGTATACCAGTTCGAACGCCATGGCTAAAGTTCGAGGAAAGCATGCTAACTGTTCTATCGTTGAGAAATATAGTGCACGGCTTATAAAGAGAAACAAATGTGCATCACTGATGTCTCTCTGTTTTCTTCAGATGTCACTATCAGACTCGAGAGCGGCGAGTCGCTGTCTTCTTCCAGCTGTCATGGCGATACGGATGCGGATCACTTACTGTCTGCGTCGGTCACCGGAAGACGGGTCTCTTTCAACGAGGCCGCCATCTATGAGCAGAGCGCCAAAGACCAGGAGACAGGTCGAAGGTCAGACACACACATATGAAGGGGTCAAGGATCGAGAGCGGCAGCGACCCGAGAACGACAACCTGTTGAGAATCATGTTCATGTTTTAGTTTGGTTTTGTTTGATTAACATTTAAACATTGTTTGGTTTTGTTCGATTACGAGACTTGAATTTTGGTCCGTTTTGTTTAAGAGATTTCAGTGTAATCCGGTTTTGTTCGATTAACAGAATAAAACATCGGTCAATTTTGTTCTATTAGAGATTTAATTCATTTATTTTGTTTAATTAACAGATTTAAACATTGGTTAGTCGGTTTTGTTCGATTACGAGACTTAAACATTGGTCTGTTTTGTTTAAGAGATTTCAGTGGCGTTCGGTTTTGTTCGATTAAGAGATTTAAATGTCAGTCAGTTTTGTTTGATCAATATATTTAAATGTTGGTTGGTTTTGTTCGATTAACAAATTCAAACGACGTTTGGTCGTTTTTTCGATTACAAGATTTAAATGTTAGTTGAATTGGTTTAATTAAAAAAAAAAAAAAGATTAATAGAGTTAAACTAGTTGGTTTTGTCACTGTCCACTTCCAGCTGTCTGTCAGAGAACCAAGTTCATGTTTTAGCTCACAAGAACAGGAAGGAAATGAAATAACCACTGAATACTGAAAAGACTTAGACTTGATCTGGATCCTGACGGGCTGTAACGGTCTCTCAGGTACACGCTGACGGAGGGCGACTTCCATCACCTGAAGAAAGCCCGTCTGACGCACATGCAGCCGCCGGCGCTGAAGATCCTCACCATCATGGAGTGTGATTCACCGGAGAACAGCGTGACGCTCAGCGAACAGCCCTCACAACACCCATCCCTCTCCATATTCCAGGTGACACACTGCTTTAATATCTCTCAAACATCACCTCCAGCATGTCTATTTCTGTCGTATGCACTGCAGAAAACATAAAAAATGCACTAGTGACCCATCTATCCACACATCTTGCAATACAGGCTTTTTGTGAAGCAATGTAAAATATTAAGAGTGAACTACTCGCATTATACGAACAACTAAACTAACTCTTACTGGGCTTGATGATCCGCAGACACACAAAGACTTTCTGTTCAGGAAAAGTGACTGAACAGAGAGAGTTTCAGCAGATTACTGCAGCACTTTTGGGCTCCATGTAGATGAATTATCATTTGGGTGTAAATGCGACTCGCTTTCTCATGTAAATTAGATGCAGTTCATCATAACTCTCACTGACTCACTCCTGATTCATTTTCTGCATAGAGCTGCAGTTCAGTTACGCAACACAAACGCTGTCAGTGTGTCTGACTCACAGCTTCTGAAACTGCTTTCTATTTATAATAAAAATAATAACATTATAAATAATTATAATAATTAATCAGCCTGTTAGAACATCTGTCAGCCAATCAGAATGAAGAATTCAAATGTTTTATTTTATTTGTTTATTTGCTCAGTGCTCAAAATATTATTTTGATATTTTATGTTTTCACATTTAAGTTAAAGTTTTAGTAATTATGTTTTGTATGCGTCTATACAGTATAGTTTTTATTAATTTTATTTATTTAGTTGTAGTTATTTTAGTGCTTCAACAACAATGAGAAATGTTGCATTGGCAGCTAGTATAAATAAAAAAAAAATTAATTTGGTGTCGATTATTTTATTTCAAGTAACAAACTCTTTTTTTTATGGTTTTAGTTATTAATAACCCTGTGCTGGACTGAAGGAGGAACCTGCTAAGTTAACGCTGTCATACTCTTAATGAGCATAATTATTGAGTAAAATAGTGTATTTTCAATTAGGCTGAACGTTTGATATTCCACAGATTTTTCAGTGATTTGTCACAATGCATTTTGGGATTCAGTTCTCCATAAAGTATGTTTGAAATCATGCATACGAAGGAGCCTAGAAAGCAGCATCATTATATCTGGAGTGTATGATGCCTTAAAATGCACCCTGTGTAGTGAGCTCACTATGTTGTGTGTGTTTTCAGCCCGTGGAGGGTCCTGCGCCGGAGGCTGCAGGATTGTGGAGCGCTCAAAGCCCCAGCAGTGCTCTGCCTGGAAACACACTGAACACCAGCCCCGAACACACCGCCAAACCAACCCGATCACACACCGTGAGTCACGCCGAGCATCAATGAAATACACATTAGTTAATAAACACAGGAGAGAACACGGCAGAATAAATCAAAAGTCCCACACATAGGCCCGGTTTCACAGACAGGGCTTAGGTAAACCAGGATTAGGCCATAGTTCAATTAGGACATTTAAGCAATTTTTATTAACATGCCTTAGCAAAAACATTACTGGTGTGCATCTTGAGACAAAACAAAGGCACTGATATATTTTAAGATCAATCAGCGCAAGTTTATTTCAGTTAAAACAGCTCAGACTTACACTTTAGTCTGGGACTAGGTTTAAGCCTTTTCTGTGAAACCGGGGGAAAGTCATTTTTGATAATTTTTAGTATTATTTTTATACTATTAATAATATTTTGTTTTAAATTTTATTTTTATATTTTCAGTTTTCATTTTCCATTTTAGTTTTTTTTTTAAATATTAGTCTTTAGGTTTAATTTATTTTTTATATAATTTTAGTTTTATTTCTTTTTTGACTATTTTAGTGCTTCAACTTAATCTTATTTCATCAAATGTTTTAGATATTTTATATTTTTATAAGCTTTATTTAAATTTTTCATGAACAAATTAAAAGCCATTAGGATGTTTTGCATTGTGACACTGGCAATAAATTATTTGCATGACTGTAAATTGTACAGTACAGTTGTGTGCATATCAGTGTTTGTTTGTTGAATTGAATTTAAGTTATGCACTGCATCTGGACAGAATGACTTCATCATCGTATTGCAGAGTTTGGTGCTTTATATATGTTTGGCATTACCTGTGACCTGCTGGACACTTTCATGATCTCTTCCTCTCCAGATTGAGGTGATGAACAGAAGCCTGCTGATTGACAGAGATTCCACTTCCTGTCCGACTCAGGGCACCATGTTCCACTTCCTGTCTAAGCTCAGACGCCACGCCAGTCTGGAGGGAGCAGGTCCGTTCTTCAGCGTCAAGAAATGGAGACAGGACACCATCCAGAGAGCGGCGAGTCTCGACACGAGAGGTGAGGATGACCTCAAACACACAAGAACTTCCATTCATGATTTAATCCATGAACTCTCCACATGTGAAGTTCAGATCAAGTCGTTTCTGCAGTTCAGTTTGATTAAACGCTCTTGTTGGACTGGAGAGGATGTTTTGTCTTCTGAAAGATGCTTCATAGTTCAATGAACAGTAATGATTCTTCATGATATGAGCTGCAGTATTATTCAGGAATCACATTCTGTAAAACAATCCAAAGCCAGACATCCTGCAGTCTCCTTAATGTTTTACACACGGAGGTCTTTTTCAGCCTTGAATGAGCCTGGAGAAGAGGAATCAATACCGGATCAATACGGCTAGAGTAGCTCAGTCTAGTTACAGTCATGTGACTGGAGTGAGATCTGATTGGTTCAAGATATTTCAAGCAGGAGCGCAGGACAAAAGCTGCTTCCTGATAAGTGAATTATAAGATAAACGCATTATTCTTCACCTGATGTGAAGGGTCAGTCAGTACGGCATGCTCATTTCCTTCTAATGAGCTTCAGATCGCATTATATGCTCTCATTATAGAGGATGAGGGAGCCGTGGCGTCTCCTTTCCAAGCTTCTCTGTAGCTCCGTTCCAAAACCTGCTGAGCTGCTGACGTGAACAACACACTGTGAGGAGCTCAGTGAAAACAAATAAAATAAAAGCCAAAATTGTAATAAATACTATAACAATACATAAATTAACACTGTCACAATGCTGCCTATGTAGAGCATCTCAAATCAGTCACTTCTAAGGTTTCACTTCCTGGACATTCCCATGTTTTTCTTGTATTCCCTTAGGTTCTCCGCGGAGACGTGCGTTTCAGAGGCAGCGGGCGGCCAGCGAGACTCTGGATCAGGGAGAAGAAACCTTGCACGGTGGAGTCAGTGACTTCTTGTTGCGAAAACCCACCGCACAGCCACAGAAGGAGCCGCCAAGATGCCTCTCGGCCGGTTCTTTGGATGCCACCGCAGGAGCTCCTCCTGCCCTCAGCAGGTACAGCCACGTCACCTCAGGAGCTCCTGTCAAAATATCCTATACATTACAGCAGGGGTGTCCAATGGGGGTGTCAGAAAAAAGGAGACATGCAATATGTGCAGTTTTGGGTGAACTACTGCTATAAAGTTTTGTTCCCACCTGCCCAAAAGTTTCTAGTGATCCTTGATTAGCTGGTTCAGGTGTGTTTAATTAGTATTTGAGCCAAACTCTGCAGGGTTGTGGACCTCCAGGAGTAGGATTAGACACCCTTGAATTAGGGGTGTCCTATCCTGCTCTTGGAGGGCAAATGTCCAATAGCAGGGGTGCCAAATCTTTTGCCTGGAGAGCTACCTTCCTGCAAAGTTTAACTTCAACCTTGACCAAACACAAATGAACCAGCTGAATGACTGAGATTTTCATTACAGACAGGTGTGTTGGAACTAAATGCTGCAGGTAGGAACAGGATTGGGCACCCCTGACCTAGAGTTTAGCTCAAACCTGACCAAACACAGCACTGATCTTGAAGACCTTGAATAGCTGGTTAAGGTGTGTTTTAATTAGGACTGGAGACAAACTCTGAAGGATAGTGGACCTCCAGGAGCATGAGTGGACACTCCAGACCTATAGAGCAGTGCTCTCAAACATGTCCTAAGGACCCCCCACTAATGCACATTTTGGATATCGCCTTAATCTGTCTCACCCAATTGAAGTCTTCCAGTCTCTACTAATGAGCTGGGTGAGTTGAATCAGGTGTGACCGATGAAGGAGATAACCAAAGTGTGCAGTAGTGGTGGGTCCCCAGGAGAGGTTTGAGAAGCACAGCTGTAGTTTAGCTCCAACCTGCCCATACACACTTTCCTGAAAATTTATTGTACTCCTGAAAAATGTTGATTAAATGCTTCAGGTGTGTTTAATTAAGGTTGAAGCTAACCTATGCAGGACAGTGGCCCTCCAGGAGCAGGATTGAACATCCGTGAATTAGAGGATCTTTATGCACCTTACCGTTCAATTTCAAGATTCGCAGTCCACTTCCAAAACAAGCCTCGATGCATCTCAATTTTTTTTAGCAACTGCATGGACACAAGTCTTGGGCAAATTAAAATCATTGCTCATTGCTTAATTCTTTAAAAGATTCTGTAGAATTCATATTATTATTTTTTCAGGTACAATCTATAACAGATTGTACTCTGCAGGCAGGTAGATCTTCAGGAACAGGATTGAGCACCCCTGATCTAGAATTTTTTCAGAATGAAACATAATTGTCCCACCACCTCTACTTGTAATATAGAACATTTTACTGTAACATAACAGCCTTGTTTACCTTTAGGTTAGAGGTAGAAGCCGTAATGGAGCTCAGAGTCAACACATATGCAGTGAAAGACACGACTCCAACATTGCCCTCATCCCAAGGACCTCTGCAAGTTGAGGATGGTGAAGAGGATGGACAGGGGATGATGGCAGGAGCATCAGGAGGCGACACTGAAGAGTTTGGACCAGTGAGTCGTCAGGAGAGCCTAGAGCAGCCCAGCCTGTACCGTGACATCTGGAGCCTGAGAGCGTCGCTGGAGCAGTACGCATCCTCCGACCTGAGCAGCAACGACAGGGACTCCACTCGCAGCGATGCCGACAGCGTTTGCTCAGCGGGAGCATCGAGAGTGGGCGTTCCCAGCTACCAGTCGCAAGACATCGATGATGATCTAGACGGGGACAGTGAGCTTCCATATGATGACGTGGTCAGGGAAGCCGGGCAGAGGAGAAATGGACTGGACAGCGTAGACTCTGAGAGAGGCAGCGACGGAGAGACAAACAACCGGAAGCTTCTGCAAATGGACAGTGGATACGCCTCAATCGAGGCTCCTTGCAAGGCTCCGGAGGAATTCAGATTGTTCGGGAGTAGCTCTGGAAAGACCGCATCAGAACGTCGCTGCTTTTTCACCAATTCTGGACGCAAAGGCACAGTTTGTGAGAGTTTTGAGGCACGGTTGTTCAAGGAGGAGCTGGAAGACGAGGCATCGGAGAGCAGCGTAAGTTTGGAGGCAGACACTCCTGCTTCGGTTTCCCACCAAGAACCCGTGACCAAACCCAGGCCACACTTCCGCCGCAGAGACTACAGCATCGATGAGAAGACGGAGGCACTGTTTAATGAATTCCTACGCCATGACCCCCAGTTTGACCAACAGGGCTCGCCCTCCTTGCGTCACCGGCACCGCTCCCGAATCCATCTAAGGAAGCAGTGGCAGCGCAGCAAGCAGTACAGCGACCCCGGTGCCGCTCGATACTCACCATCTCTAGAGCGACAGCGCTGCTACCCGCTACGCCGAGGCGACAGCGCCAACTACCCCTTAGACACACGCTACCACAGTACCTTGCCTCGCATCGCTAGCGCCGCGGACGAGGAGGCCAGCGAGGGAGCAGCGAGTACGGAATCGCCCGAGCCAGAAAAATCTGGTCCAGAGCTGGAGGGTGCTGGTCCGCCCTCAGAAACAGGCAGTTCTGGTCCAGACCTGGAGGAAAACGCAAACAACAGCAGCAACAACACAAGCCGACATTTCTTTTCATCCCAAATGCAGGACAGCAGTGCCAGGCATTCTGGGAGACTGAAGGTCTTGGGAACAAATGCTCATCTCGCAGATTCACAAAAACATTCACAGATGGACCGTGGTGGACCAATGACTACATTTAGTTCTCATTTGCATTCACATACACACACAGTCATGCCGGATCCCACTGTTCCGGATCAGGATTCGGACTACACGCATCACACTCTCACTGACATCAGTCCGTCAGACAAACTGGCGTCCACACTGGACGATCGGCTCTACTCTAACCTGAGGACTCAAAGAGGGAGTCAAGAGTGTGTCGTGACCGTAAGCCACACCTCACCAGATCTAGAAGAATAAAGGGCCGTTCGCACTAAGAACAATAACTATGACCATGAAGTTGCATTAATCGCTCTGACTCTAAGAGAATTGCGAAGTCCACACCACAGCTATAACGATAATGATACAGATGAACGATATAGTTGGAATCACGTTCATAACGCAATCTGACTTTAACTTGAGCATTTAAAGTCAGAATGTTATTGTCCGTTGGTGTGGACACTAATATAGTTAACGTTATAGTTATTGTACAGAAAAGTTTGGATCGTGTTTGAAACGGTACATCGCCACCTATTGGTCAAGTCTGTTTTTTGGATGTTTTTCAAAACTCCTTTTTCCATCGACAGGGTGCTGGTGCCGGGCATCTAATGTCCTCATCATGTAAAGAACAAGAACTCGATCTGACACAAATCTAGATCACGGCCATTATAATGAACAAACACCCCGCTTCCATGTATGTCACATTGCACTGCAGCACTAGACACTTTCTATTTGCAATCCAAAATGGAGAATGCATTACTATGAATTTGAAAGACTTGGCCGTGATTATTTGTGGGCAGCTTGTGCTCGTCATTCAGTTTTCAGTGAGTTCTGTAGATCCCGCAGCTCGGCACCAGCACCATTCCCGTGGAAGAAGAACAGCAAACATCACGTTTAGAGAAATGACAGTCATGCTACTTCAGTAGAACATGAAACAGAATGAATACAAGCATGCTGTCTAATGGGAACATTAGCAATAAACACACACACGTAAAGGATGAGGTGTGTTGGGTATATGGAGTCAAGTATAAGCCCTGGTACACTGACCATCGGCAAACAGTCATTATTTTAGCGAATCTGTTTGGTGACAGAAATCACACACTTCACCAGAGTACATGTAAGAGTTTAAACAGTGTGAACACATCCATCCAAGATGAAATGATAGAAACCCTCATATAACTTCATCTCATCTAGACGGATCTGCAGTCAAACTAACTTTCACTGTGAAACAAACTGCAGTCGTTTGGTGCTTTGAGTCGCATTTCAGCCAAGACTCGATTAGAATCAGCACTGAACATCTGTAAATAAACAGATCTAGAACACTTTCTGTGATGTGCTTCACACAGTGAAGGCTGACCTTCATCAGAATTTACTGCGGTTAATAGAGATCTTATACAGTGGGGAAAAAAAGTATTTAGTCAGCCACCAATTGTGCAAGTTCTCCCACTTAAAAAGATGAGAGAGGCCTGTAATTTTCATCATAGGTATACCTCAACTATGAGAGACAAAATGAGAAAAAAAAATCCAGAAAATCACATTGTAGGATTTTTAAAGAATTAATTGGTAAATTCCTCGGTAAAATAAGTATTTGGTCACCTACAAACAAGCAAGATTTCTGGCTCTCACAGACCTGTAACTTCTTCTTTAAGAGGCTCCTCTGTCCTTAGATTTTTTTTTCTCATTTTGTCTCTCATAGTTGAGGTATACCTATGATGAAAATTACAGGCCTCTCTCATCTTTTTAAGTGGGAGAACTTGCACAATTGGTGGCTGACTAAATACTTTTTTGCCCCACTGTATATCCCATAATGCACTGTTCCTCATCTCATCATCAAACTATAGCAATTCAGCCTTGTACAAGGGTCTCAGTTATTTCAGAACATCATGAGTACTTGTTATTAAAGATCAGAAGAAGATCAGTGCTCAATATCTCAGTTTTCATATCATACAACTATTAGGATCATAAATGTGTCTTGAATCATTTATTCCAATCCAGATCATGTTCAGCATTGGAGAACGCGGGGTAGGTGTAGGTGATTGTATATACATGTACATCTAGATCACTCTGAACTGTCATTTTTAAATTATAATTCCATTGCAATAAAGGTACTTTTGTTGGGTTTATGCAAAAATCACATTTATTGGGGAAAACAATTGAAAACAATCAGGTTGACTGATTTAAATGAGACGTATACAAAAATACGAATATTTGGAAAAATCTTGTTTGGAAACAAAAAGGCTCACGGTGAACTATTACATTAACCTCCAAAAACAAACTGATAGAAGCATGTTGGGTAGTTTACAAATACATTAGTTATATAGTCTAGTGAGCTAGAATTAGAAATGTTCTGTTAATGGCTCGATGCCGTTCTTGAACACGGATATGTTTTTTTTAAAGTTATATTTATGGTCTTTTTATGCCTTTATTGTGAGAGGCCAGTAGAGAGCTGACAGGAAAGCACTGGGAGGAGAGAAGGGAGCAGGATCGGCAAAGGACTTCAAGGAGGGATTCGAACTCGGGTCGCCACGAGCACAGTTGTGCTATATGCTAACTGAACTGGGCTTGTTGCCATGGAAACAGGCGTGTAAGCGGTCATAGGTCACACGCCAGAGACGATGCTGATTCTGGACAACCTGGCCTTTTCCTCTCACTATATTCCCAGATTTGTCTGAATGACTGGTTTGAATCAGCAGCAGAAGAGAGGAAGCAATGCGGTGAGTTTCCTGCAGCTCCAAAACACTGAAGAGCTTCCAATCAACAAACCCATGACCCCAATCTCTCAGAAATAGTGTTTGATTTCACAAATAACACCAAATAATGAAAACCGATTTTAAGAACCATTTCTACCACTTTCATGATAATTGACCACAAAATATTTGATAGTTTGCTCATTAATTTTTATTACTGCAATGGCAAAAAAGAATGCAAATGATATAATTTCAATTGCACAGTGTTTATACACCATGATGGCAATAAAACTCACTATTCCCAATGATGACTTTGATAATGCAAATTACAAAACAAACCCAAAGATGTCTGTATGCACTGCAGTAATAATCATTAGTGAGTAATAGTCATGAAAATAATATGACAAATCAAATTGTGAAGCAAAAAGTGACTTTACTGTTCACACGAGTGTAAAAAATTGTGAAATGTAAACTCTCATTTTTGGAGAAAAAAAGTTTGAAAAACTCAATGTAAATTTGCAATTCACAATAAAGAGAAAAAGTCTGAAATGCAAACCAAAAAAATGTGGTTTCATTCTCAGATTTCTGAACCAATAAAACCGCTTCACAGATATTGTTTGTACAATCTCGTGAAAACTGGGCCTCATATTTGTTTAACAAAAACATTTATAAATAATTTAGTCAGAAACAAAGCAATAATTCCTCCATGATTAATGGTTTTCGGCACTGAGTGTCTTACTGCTTTGATCAAACTGTCAGCAGCAAAATGACACGTTTAATAGTTCAATATATTAATAAAACCAGGAATAAACCTTTACACAACGGCTTCAAACACCGCTCATCCGATCAGAGTCACAGTGATGCTATATTTTATCTTCTGCGGACTGGTTTGTTTTTCGTGCTCATAATCAGTCTTCGTAATCAGATTACTTTTTTCAAGTAACTAGTAAAGTGAAGCATTCATTTCACTTCTGGTGTGAAAGGGCCTTTATAGTGCTATAACTATAACATTTGGGGTTTTTGTTATTAAAAATAAATAAGCAAGCCCAGCTCAGGTGATACAAAGTAACAATGCATTACATTCCATAAAAAGTAACTAAGTAACAATTAGTTACTTTTTTATGGAGTAACGTAATATTGTAACGCATTACTTTTAAAAGTAACTTTTCCCAACACTGATGATAAACTGACGGTTTCTGTATAGATCACACTGGACCGTGCAGTGCATCATGGGAAAACTCGTTCGTTTGAACACCTGAAGAAGTGCAGAGCTTTATGTAGAGCACAAATGGAGATGTTTAACAGAATGCTCACGCTGCTCTTCTCTAGACACCAGCAAACTCCAAAATGTCACAAAAAGCCTCATCCTCCACCAGCAACATCTCCTTTGTGTTGCACAGAAGAAAAAGTGCATTTGAAACCACATGATGGTGAGGAAATGATGACAGAACCTTGGGAAACATTTTACTTGAAGCCTTTATGCATAATGCAACAAAGGTATTCATAATGTACATGTAACACTGGAAGGAGTGTCATTTTGATGTGTGGCTCAAAAGCCCGTTATTTTCTATCCAAGCAATTGTATGGAAGCCTGTTGTTGCTATGTAACAGAAAAAATTGATACAAGATAATTGACTTTTCTCTCACAATTCTGACTTTTTCTTGCAGTTTTGAGAAAAAAGCCAAAATTCCAAAATAGAATTGTGAGAAAAAAGGGTCAGAACTGCGAAATATAAACAATAAAAAAAAAAAAAAAAAGTCAGAATTGCGAGGTGTTTTCTCGCAATCGTGACAAAAAAGTCACAATTGTGAGAAAACTATTTTTATTTTGTGGCAGAAAAAAAAAAGAATCGCAAGATGTAAACTCATAAATCAGAGAAAAATCCCAGAATTACAAATTCTGAGTTCATATCTCAATTATTCTCAAAATTTTTCCTTGCAATTCCACGAGAAACAAAGTCCGAATTGTGAGATTAAACGGTACAATTATTGTATTTATTTTTTTGATTCCGTGGAAGAAACGGTAATAAAAAGACTATGAAGGCGTTTCTCGCAGTTAAAGCACTTTCCCCGTCAAACACACATGCGAATAAAGACCACGAGCTCAGCTTCAATTGGGATGTATTTTATATAAATAATACTTAAAAAAATATTTATCAGGAAAAACAAACCAAATGGGGGAAGTGAACGTTCGTCCGCTGTCCTCTCCAGTGCGTCACAGCATGC
Organism: Sinocyclocheilus anshuiensis; assembly: GCF_001515605.1. Taxonomy (NCBI): domain Eukaryota; kingdom Metazoa; phylum Chordata; class Actinopteri; order Cypriniformes; family Cyprinidae; genus Sinocyclocheilus; species Sinocyclocheilus anshuiensis. The sequence continues at coordinate 477,017 of NW_015560625.1, read as the reverse complement.
AGTTTTAACATTGGTATAATCATCTACAATAACTGATCTCCGCGTGTCATTCTTTACATCAAACCATCTGCATCTTTAACTGCAGTGAATGACTGTAAAATTAAAAGACGGTCTAAAACTAAATGGAAGGTCAGGTCAGACGATCGGAGAAGGCGAGAGAAACCGAATGGATGATCCTGTGGGAAACATCTCCTCTCTTCAACAGCATTCTCGAGTAAAGTCATTCCGTCCCAGATAAAGTCCTGGCACTGTGTGTGTAGTTCATCATCACGGCAAAGTGTGCGTTGGGAACAGCATTCAGTACTGACTGCTGTCACTTTTTTTTCAACTTTAGATTCAACTTTATTGTCATTATGCAGAGTACAAGTACAGAGCTAATGAAATGCACTTCACTCCTGCACTGATGAGCAAACGTCTCGTTAAGATAATGAGTGTGAGGGACTGTTAGTAACTCGACAGGAGCTGCTGAGACATCAATACAACCAAACACACACACTGTAAAAAATGACTTTTCTGATGCTGTAAACAGATTACTAGAGTATGTTCTACAAGGAGAATTATTTTGTGCTATTCAGCCTTTCAGATTCAAAATTTTGTGTTTAATTGCTTGCTGTTTCTTCGTAATTATTTGTGAAATTTACTTTACTTAAACAGAATAGTAGTGGAAATATTATTTTATGAAAACATTTTACTGTAATGTTGAAATAAATATATGTGTATGTATTAGGGATGTGCGCGACGACTAATTTGACTGTAATTTAAACGAAAGTTTTGTATCCGACTAGTCGACTAGTCTAAAAGCAAGAAACCCCCAAAAGATGGTAAGAAAAAAAAAACCTCTGTGCGTGCGTGTAGCATATATAATAGCCTATATTTTAAATACTTAATCTATGAATCACACTGTCAAATCCCTCAATGAATTCCGCTTGCCGCACACTTGCCTCGCGTTATCATCATTTCATTTTAGGCGTTCGTTAAAAAGAAATAAAAGAAGAACATACACTCAATGTCGGTCAAAGCATAGCTTATGTATTCTAATCAGCTGGGGAAATGCAGAACAATGGAAATCAATCAATAGCCTGACAGAATTCTTCATCTTCATATAACGTTAGCCAACATATTAAAACACAAGTCAAAAACAATAGGAAGGTTTATCAAGAAATAGCATTAAAACGGCTTTTAAAAACGTACTTCGTGTAGGCTATATTGTCTAAAAAAATTTTTACTTACTCAGACCATGCGTTATTTGTTCAGTGAAATTATCAACGTGGTCTGGTGAAAGACGAGACCTGAGGCGATTAACAATAAAATTCCTGCATTTGAAAAAACCAGTAGAGTTATTGTAAGACAATTTGACATTACACAGTTTACACAAAACTTTTCCGTTTCCTTCTAATTCAAATAATCCCACACCTTCTCGTCTTTCGCATCGTCGTTTTTGAACTCGCCGCAACTGACACGAAGAAAACGCATGTGAGGTCTGAGGTAAAAATGTAGTTTCCGCCCAGATACACTTTTAAAAATAATGTATTATTTTTCAAACGTTTTATTTTAACTTGTTATTTAAAATGTTTTAAATGCAATGTTAAAATGACGGTAATTTGAATGATAAAATCATGTTGTTGTTTTTTTTTCTGTCGTGTAATCAACTATTGTTTTCAGTGTCGACTAGTAGGAGCTGTACCGTTTAGTCGACTAGACCCGCACATCCCTAGTATGTATATACACACATATATATATATTGTACAAAATATCAAAATAGTAAAATGAAAATGTTATGAAAATAATTAACTAATGTGGAACAAATATACTCATTATTTATTAGGGGTGGGAATCACCAGAGGCCCCACGATACGATATTATCACGATACTTGTGTCACGATACAATATTATTGCAATTTTAAATATATTGCGATATTCTGCGATATATTGCAAATTTTGACCTTTTTCCAAAATTATGTCCCCAATTAGGGTGACCATATTTTAGTTTTCTAAAAAGAGGACAGTGGGGGGCGGGGTTTCGCCTAACAGTATACGTAGCAAGGTGTTTTTTTGTTTGTTTGCTTTTTTTGTTTTTAGAATAAATAAAAAGAAAATAAGTAGAAAGAATAGAGAAAGAATAGAGGATGCTAGTGTTATGGTGTGTTCACACCAGACGCGAAGCGAATATGCGCATGGCGTCACTCGCTCTAGATTACTCGTGGGATTTTTTCGTGTCACTCGTGCGAATAAAAACAGCGCGATCAACCACGCTGGAGATAACTACAATCGCTGTTTTGTACCTGTTGTCAAAAAGTCCCAAATACGACGGAAAGCCAAACGCCGACGTGTCTGGGTTCACAGCACCATCCAGAGGAGGATGAATAATGTTAGGATCCTGCATTAATGTGTGTTACATTGTACTACTGTATATATATATACACTGATATTACTATTATTTTTATTATTAATAGCAGCATCTCTGTAGCCATGCTAATAAAATACAAGTACCACTACAACTGATTTTAATTGTTTTCTATGCTCCAGACCTATATAATAACAGACGGCTGCAATAATGCTCTCTTCCATTGTCTGATTCAACTGGACGTGTCAAGAAGCTCTTCGCTGACTGAATGCGTCATGCGAATTTTCCGCTCGAGTTGAAATTTTTGAACTTGCGCGGAAGAGACGCGATTGAGGCGAATATCATGCATTCGCGGCAAACGCGTCATGCATTTCGCGTTGCCTGGCGCGAATTCGCCGCTATTCGCGTATTTGCGTTGACTCTGTATGTAATCTACTCGTGCAAATAATTACATTTGCGTCTGGTGTGAACACACCATTAAAGGCTCTTTTCGTTTTTAAATAAAACAAGTCATTAGAATAGAAATAGAATAGAGAGTGCTAGAGTTAGAGGGTCAAATGAAGTTGAAAGAGATGTATTTTCAGCCGTTTCTTGAAAATGATTAAAGAAACACGTCACTATTTTTGAAAATATGCTCATTTTCCAGCTCCTCTAGAGTTAAACAGTTGAGTAAAAGTGCTACCGCCAGACCCGGAGATCGGCTGAATGGATTCGAAGACGGTAAAACTCAACTGTTTAACTCTAGGGGAGTTGGAAAATTAGCCTATTTTCAAAAATAGTGGCGTTCCATTAAGAACTAAGCTGCTTGGATTGAGTTGGGCAGGTCATTCCACCAGGAGGGAACATTTAATGTAAAAAGTCAGTGAAAGTTTTATCACAGGTTGAATGCAAAATGTTTTAATACAAGCAGTTCAGTCAAATGCATTTTATGCAATATTTCAAACCTTTAACCCACTTAGGAAAAATCAACCCATTTAAAAGTAGCCCAATTCTGTGGAAAAAACGCGGACTTGGCAACCCTGCATCCAACAAGAGCTGCAGGAGTCTTGTAGCAATAGTATTTTGTTTTAATACTGTTTGAGGATGGCTTTTACATTTTCATACATACTTTTTTACTCCCTTTTTTAGTTGTAGTTATATTAGCGCAGCTCAATTATTCCAAATATTTTTGATGCCTGACAAGACCATGCTGGAGTATTTGCTGCTCAACAGATCCTGAGCTCACTGACAAATACCTGATCTTGTAAGATGTGCTCTCTTTACACAGAGTGCGTGCGATCGCGAAATCGAAAGTGAAAGTAAACAGCGCAAACGCTCATTCAAAACTATTTAAATACACCGCATCCTGAGAGCGGCTCCCTGATGCGCCAAAATTATACACAATATTAGAATGTTTAAACGAGTGGACACGAAAATCGCGGGAGCGAAACACATGTTGCGGGAGCAGGCGGCAATGGTCAGAAATTCAGCGGGACAGAGATTAAGAAAACAGCGGACATATTGGGCGATTAAGAAATCCCGGCCGGATGCATTTTTTTAGGTCCAAAAAGAGGACATGTCTGGGGAAAAGAGGACG
>NW_015560625.1:471076-473087 GCF_001515605.1 Sinocyclocheilus anshuiensis | reverse complement strand
TAGGCCAACATAAACTTGTCAACGCTGCCCCGCAATTAATAAAATGGCTTAGATACTGGATCACTGCATTATATTCCTCAGCAACGAAGAGGTAAAATCTCTGTTTAAGTAACTAAACTCACAACGTCATTGTTTGTAGAGAGAGAGAGAGACGCACAGACGCAGGTAATTCACACACACAACTGTCATCTTCCTCTCTCTCGAACAAACAATCGATAATTAATTCAAATAAATGTTATAATTCTGTAATTCTATAATTCTGTAACTGACGAAAATAACCGTAATTTTTACCCATTCGGTCAAATATTGCACTGCAAAGAACAATACTAGTTTTAACTTGTCTATAACTTGGCAAATGACCATGGAATACACGGGATAATCAACGGCTTGCCGTGCATTAAAGGATTTTAGAAAAAAAACTCAACACCACCATCTAGTGGACTGTAAAGAAATTAATTTTATTATTCTACCAAATAGTATAATAAAAGATCGATACTTGATGTCCGTGTATCGATACAGTATTGCCGCGGAAAATATCGCGATACTATGCTGTATCGATTTTTCCCCCACCCCTAATATATATATATATATATATAGAATAGTAGTAATTGTTATGTCATTTATTTTGTTAATTTTAATTCAGAAAAACAAACATTGTCTCCAGAAAGGATGAGTTACTTTATTACAAAGAAATAATAAATAACAGTTTCAGCAGATTTTCCTGCTAATTCTCATTAATGTCCCAATGGAAAAAAAATCATAATGTGTTAAAACAGGTTGGGTTTCCTTTATATGAATTATAATTTGTTTTTGGTGAAATTTGCTGAAATGAGCCAATCGTTCGTCCCGTCATTGGGCTGTGATCTGTTTTAGATTCATTAAGTGCCGTTCTCCTTACACAATGTGATTTAATGCCTTTGCATTTGCACTTTCCACATGTTGTGAGATGAAAGTGTAAACAGGTTTCCATCCAGCCTCAGCCCGACTCTGTTTAATATCTATATTAATGAACTGGCATCAGCACTTGATAAGTCCTCTTGTCCTGGTCTGATCCTCGAGGGCAGAGAAATCAAATGCCTCCTTCCTGTATGCTGACGATCTTCTGCTCTTGTCACCTCATGAAGTAGGGCTACACCAAAGCCTCTCAGTTATAGAGAATTATAGTAGAGACTGGGCCTTACCAATAAACATGGAGAAAACCAAAATTATGATCTTCCAGAAAAAGCCTCGCCTTACTGACAAAAAATATAGTTTTACAATCGGGGGGACACTTCTTAATCATGTCACATGTTATAATTATTTGGGTCTCAATTCTGGTCAATTTGATCTGGCAATAAACACACACACACACTCACTCACTCACTCACTCACTCACTCACTCACTCACACACACACCAACACACTCACACACACCAACACACTCACTCACACACACACTCAAACACACACACACTCTCTCTCAAACACTCACACACACACACACTCACTCACTCACTCACTCACTCACTCACTCACTCACTCACACACAGTCTCTCACACTCACACACACACACACTTTCACCCACACACACTCACACACACACACACTCACCCACACACACACACTCACCCACACACACTCACACACTCTCACACACACACTCTCACTCACACACACACACACGCGCACGCACGCAGTGCGTGTGTTTGTGAGTGAGTGTGTTTGAGAGTGTGTGTGTGTGTGTGTGATAGTGTCAGTGTGAGTGTGTGTGATTGTGAGTGAGAGTGTGTGTGTGTGTGTGAGTGTCTGTGTGTGAGTGACTGTGAGTGTGACGGTGTGCGTGTGTGTGACTGTGAGTGTGAGTGTGTGTGAGTGTGAGTGTGAGTGTGACTGTGAGTGTGTGAGTGTGACTGTGTGAGTGTGTGTCTTTGTGTGAGTGTGACTGTGTGTGTGAGTGAGTGTGTGTGAGTGTGACTGTGTGTGTGTGTGTGTGTGTGTGTGACTGTGTGTGTGAGTGTGTGTGAGTGTGAG
>NW_015560625.1:470343-470650 GCF_001515605.1 Sinocyclocheilus anshuiensis | reverse complement strand
GAGAGTGTGAGAGTGTGTGTGTGTGAGTGAGTGAGTGAGTGAGTGAGTGTGTGAGTGTGTGTGTGCATGTGAGTGTTTGAGAGAGTGTGTGAGTGTGTTTGAGAGAGTGTGTGAGTGAGTGAGTGAGTGTGTTACACTGTGATACACTACCAAGAACAAAAATAATACTTTTATTCATCAAGGATGCATTAAATGGATCAAAAGTGACAATAAAGACATTTATAATGCTAGAAAAGATTTATATTTCAAATAAATGCTGTTCTTTTGAACTTTCTATTCATCTGTGAATCCTGAAAAATAAAATGTA